>NW_028317979.1:8042884-8197307 GCF_062004578.1 Staurois parvus | reverse complement strand
TGTGTGCTGTGCATGTTTTACTATGTAAGCATGCTGCTTTATATTGCTCTGCTATGCAGAGCAATACAAAGAAGCATGCTGGTGCTGACAGGGGAAAGACCTGTATTGTTTACATACAGTCCTCTCCCCTGTCAGTGTTCCTCAGGGATTGCCAGCTGTCGGCGGGGAATCTCTGGCCAGGACCTGGTGATCGATAGCTGTAGCTGCCAATGGCAATCGCGTTACCCCCTACTCAGATATGCTAAATCATGTATATATATGTGATTTTGCACAGCCCTGCTACCTTGTAGCAGTAGTTCTGCTATTGGATGGTCGGGAAGTGGTTAAACTGTCTATAGAGGAAGCAGAAACTGATGTAGAAGCAAACTGCACTGCACTACATATTATAACAAAAGGCCCTAATACATACTGATAAGGCTACAAAACAGCTTTAAGTGCACACTGACACTTACAATTCAAAAGCCAAAATGTAAGTATTAATATTCAAAATGTGTAAAAGGCAGTTTAAGTGCCCAGCCGGGCCGGAGCCAGTCATTGTTTATTTTCTCTAGTGCTCGCAGTACAATACTGTACATGTGCCAGGTTAAGGACAGCTCGGGTTATAAAGAATAATGACCAGTCTATTCAGCTCCATCTTCATCTTGGCTCAGGCACTGGCCACTTACCATTAGGCTTCATTTACACACTAATAGATTTTCTCAGCATTTAATGGCACATTAAAGGGC
Organism: Staurois parvus; assembly: GCF_062004578.1. Lineage (NCBI taxonomy): Eukaryota > Metazoa > Chordata > Amphibia > Anura > Ranidae > Staurois > Staurois parvus. The sequence goes on along the minus strand of NW_028317979.1, from coordinate 8,196,582 downwards.
ATAGCAAAAAAAAATTAGTTTTTTATACTTTTGTTTTTTGTGTATTTTTCTACTTTAGTCTTTATACTCAATATTTACATCAGTTAACATCAACTTACTTTTTCAGTACACCCACATTTATATCACTTGAGTTTACACCAGTTTTGTCCAGCTTATATATCTCTATAAAATAACTGACCAATAATGAATCTTGGTACAAAGAAGATTTTGGCATTGTTCATAATAGCACAAAGTCAACCATGCAAATAGCACCATTCATTAATTATCCTTTTTTTAAACTGCACATTAATGCTGCTATTAGGTCTTATACTTTTTGGGCAGATCTGTCCTGAGACTGATAGCATGCATAATACTATACAAGAAACTGGTAGTGTCTGAGAAAGGCCACTATGTAAGGCCTTAGTAAGCTATCCTTAGTAAGTATATGTGCACTTTGGTGCCTTGATTAACCACTTGCTCTCCAAAGGATTTACCCCTGTGACGGAGGGTAGGGTAGGCAGGACAGAACACGCAAAGCAGATGGCAAACACACAAAGCTTTATTAAAGCAAATGACAATCACTCAATTGGGGTTTGCAGGGAGTGTGGCAGTACCCGGTATGGGGAAGTAGCAAGGAGAGGGCTCAAAGTAATGGTAGTCCGGCCCCAGGGGCAAAGTTAGAGTCTCTACAGCAGTTTGCAATCCAAACAGGGAAATGGGGATGGAGTACAGGAACAGTTCAGGGGAATAAAACAGGGAAGCATACACTCACGGATCCAGCAGGGATGCCTGGGTTCACAGCGGACGCCAGCCAGGGGCGACCCTTCTCAGCCCACAGCAGGTGGTCCTGGCAGCAGCAGCAGTATGCCAGCTCTCTTGGGTGTAGAACAGGGCAGTAGGACAGCAAGTACTTGCCCTGGGTATGAGTGTGCGTAGCATAGTCCGTGGGTAAAAATCCTGGGTGACTGCAGAAGGCAGCTGGCGTAGTTCTCCCCCAAATCCTGGGGCTTGTGCAGAAGGCAGCTAGCGTAGTTCTTCCCCTAATCCTGGGGTTTAGCAGAGCGGCAGCTAGCGTAGTTCTCCCCCCCTTATCCTGGGAGCTTCTGTAGAGTGGCCACGAGGGTCTCGCCTCAGCTGAGATCTCTCGATGGCTTGGCAGCGGAACAGATGATCGGGGAGCCTGGCATTGGCCTTTTTAAGCCGATGCAGGATGCTCCCCAGTCGTCCTGGCAACTGTGAGCGGGCCTCGTCGCCTGGCAATGAGGCACGCCCCCTGGACATGGGCCACACTCTCGAGAGTGCGGTCTTTGTCTGGTGGTATCCGCAAGCACAGGAACTTCTCGTGCCCGCACTGCGAATGCCGAGGGCCGTGCGGCGTCAGCCTGACGCCACGGCCCGGAACATCCCCCTGGGAGGCTTGCACCTCTCCACGGAGAGGTGTGAACCTCACAGCGAGGAGGCTATCTTCTTCCCTCCGGCCTCCCCGGATGGTATATATAAGATCTATAAGATAGTGACAGAGGGTGACAGGAGTCACACCTCTTGTCCTGCGTGGGGTCATTACTGAGCGGGTCAAGGGAAGGGAGAGAGGAGCAACAGGATGAAAGGTGATTTTATTTGGGACTGAAATGTGATTTTATTTGGGGCGATACTGGCAGAGCACCTAAACCGTGACAACCCCCCTTCCTGACCAGGCTATTTTTTGCATCACAGCGCTGCATTACATTAATATGCAATGCTACACAATATGCAATGCTGCACCCAAATGAAATTTATGTCCTTTTTTCCCCACAAATAGAGCTTTCTTTTGGTGGTATTTGATCACCTGTGCATTTTTTATTTTTTGCTCTATAAAAAAAAGGTGACACTATTGAGAAAAAAAAACAATATTTTTTACTTTTTGCTATTAAATATGTCCAGTAAAAAAAAATTTTAAAAATCTAATTTCATAATAAATTTAGGCCAAAATGTGTTCTCCTACATGTATTTTCTAAAAAAAATCCAAATACATGTAAATTAATTGGTTTATGTGAAAGTTATAGCGTTTACAAATGGCGGCATATATACTTGGTTCTTTTTTCTTTCCTAGCAGTGGCGGCGATCAGCGACTTATATTGGGACTTTGGTGGGCATTCTGACACTGGGGCGAACTGAATTGGTGTCACTGACATCCCCAGTGACACCAATACAGTGATCAGTGCTAATAAAAAGCACTGACACTGTACTAATGACACTGGGCAGGAAGGGTTAACTGTGTGCTGTTTTTAATGATGTTCTGTGTTTGTGCTTCACGTAAATGCTGCGGACAGCCATGCAAAGCAGTGTGCTGGAGCTGCCAGGGAGGAGAACTGTTTTGTTTACTAACAGTTCTCCTCCCCGTCAGAGATCTTAGGCAATAGCTGGGCACTGGCAAGAAATCACCAGCCGGGACCCGGTGATTGAAAGCCGTGGCTGCGAATGGCAGCATGGATGCTGCGCTCATGCGTGCCCCCCTACACGGAAATGCTAAATCACATATATATATGTGATTTTGCGCACAACTGCCTCCCTGTAGCAGTATTTCTGCTATGAGGCAGAGCTAAAGTAGTTAATAGTATCACTGGTGGTGTGGATAAATAAAAGAGTACCAGACTGGCTGAAAAAATCTTCCTGGCACATAGCCCTTATGTAACGTTTAACTTTACCGCTGTAGCTGAACTCAGTTCTCACACAGCATTGCAGACCCACATAGATCAAATCCCTCATATCAGTCTTCTTGCTGTGTTACTAACATAGATTTGTTGTGCTATCTTAATATGAGCAAAGTCAAAGTGCAGTGATGTAGCCACCAGGAGCACAACTGCTAGCATTCCTTGAGAAATCTTTGGACTTGGCTTTGATGATGTCAATGGCAGCAGACTCAGAATCAGTTGGTGTTGGCAACAAATGTGAACAAGCTGGGATCAAGCAATAAAATATACAAATGCATCATAAACAGTGCCTACAATGTGAATTAAAAGCACTTATTTATTTATTTGTGTATTTATTTATAATAAGCACAAATAAAAAAAAAGCATCTACAATGTATTTTTTTATATGTTTGCTGGAATTCAGCATTGAATTGAATTTTTACCCATTCTGATGACTTGGTTCCTCTGCATTCCACCCACCTTCCCCTGCCCATATACTGGGTTCTTTTTTTCTACTTTAGTGTCGGCCCACCCCTCCACTCTCCGTCATTCACTTAGGCAAATTATGTCAGTGCCCCCAGCGCCTCCTGGGATATTTTATATATTTCATATATCCCAGGAGGCTTCGGGAGCCCCACCTGTCACCCCGTTCACCAACAGAGGATGGTGACGGGCCCAGCATCATTGGTGGGCTGCATAGGAACCTGGAAGAGTTGGCACAGCCTCCCGATGACATCACAGATAAACATTGCGGCTTGGTTCCTGGTGGCGGCTGCAGAGAAGTGTTGGTGAATATCTGAAATGTCGCCAACTCAGCATTAGGTAAGCTGGGGAACAAGAAAAAAATTTAATAGAGGGGGAGGATGAACGTTCTCTTTAATGTTTGAATTATTCTAAAGAGGAAGATACCACAGCGGTTTCATGTAGCACTGTAGACCAGTGATAAGAATGCATAGTACATTTTTGTACTGCAAAAGTCAGAATGTTACCTTATAATGCAAGATACTTATTACTCATCTAAGAAAAATATTTTCTTTAGGGAGGTGACATGTTTTTAATACAACCTTGCATTAGGGCACAATCAAAAGATTCATTACTTGGAATTTGGAAACTGGCAGTGCCAACGTAAAATCAAAGCTACATGTTTAAACTGCTAGATTAATATGTGCTGAAAGCAGCTGAATAACTCTGCAGTTTGGAATTCCTTGTAGTCATAATACAGAGGCTGAATGGGCAGAAAGTCAATCGAGTTAGAACCTGAATAACATTTGAAAAAGTGCCAGCCATACCCTTAATATAATGGTAATTACCTTTATTTCTGTTAACACTTGCAATGTAATGATGCCCTGTTACTGAAAAATATTCTGCAATTTGCAAGATAATATCCATTTTGTGTTCAGAGGCATATAAATGATTAGTAATTTATATTGTTTTTAAAGGTGGACTGCATCTAGGAAAATTGGCAGGACAATGTTTCCAATACAGTAGACCATATCTACTAGCTGCTTTTGTTTCTGAAAGCTGCAGTAGTACTTGAACTGAAGATTGGGCTGCTCATAGTTACATAGCTACATAGTTAGTCTGGCTGAAAAAAAGACAAATGTCCATCCAGTGCAACCATTAAAAAAAAGTTATAATCCTACATCCACAGTTGATCCAGAGGAAGACAAAAAAACAGCAAAGCATGATCCAATTTGCTCCTGCAGGGGAAAAAAATCCTTCCTGATCCCCTGAGAGGCAATCGGATATTCCCTGGATCAACTTTACCTATAAATATTAACCACTTATATTCCGTGTATCCAAGAAAGAATCCAGGCCTTTTTTAAAGCAATCCACTGAGCTGGCCAGAACCAACCCTTGAGGGAGTCTATTCCACATTTTCACAACTCTTACTGTGAAGAAACCTGTGTTTGGAGATTGAATTTATTTTCCTCCAGACATAAAGAGTGCCCCCTTGTCCTCTGTGATGACCTCAGGGTGAATAGCTCTACACCGAGTTTACTATATGAACCACTGATGTATTTATACATGTTGATCATATCCCCCCTTAATCTCCTCTTCTCAAGAGAGAATACATTCAGTTCCTCTATTCTTTCCTCATAGCTGACCTCATCCATGCATCTTATCAGTTTGGTTGCCCTTCTCTGCTTCTCTGTACTTTCTCCAGTTCCCAAATGTTCTTTTTGTGAATTGGTGCCCAAAATTGAACTGCATATTCCAGATGAGGTGTTACTAATGATTTGTACCGGGGTAATATGATATCTCTCTCTGGAGTCTATACCTGTTTTAATACGAGAGGATTTTGCTCGCTTTAGAAACCACAGCTTGGCATTGCATGCCATTATTAAGCTTGTGATCTACCAGAACTCCCAGATGCTTCTCCACCATTGATTCCCCCAGTTGTACCCCCCCTAGTTTGTATGATGCATACATATTCTTAGCCTCCAAGTGCATCACCTTACATTTATCAACAATAAACCTCATTTGCCACATAGTTGCCCAACTAAACAGTGCATTGAGGTCGGCTTGTAAGTTGGAGACATCCTGTAAGGACGTTATTCCACTGCACAGCTTGGTGTCATCTGCAAAGACTGAAATGGTATTAATAATCCCAAATCCTATATCATTTATAAATATATTAAAAAGTAAGGGTCCCAACACTGAACCTTGGGGTACACCACTGATGACCCCAGACCATTCAGAGTATGAATCATTAACCACTATTCTCTGAATACGATCTTTTAGCCAGTTTTCTATCCATTTACATACAGATTTTTCCAAAACTGTAGAGTTTACCTTACATACACTGATAGATTTTTTTTTTGTTCATACTACCGGATGTAACAGATTCCTCTCCCCAAGGACTCACACCCACTGGATTCTCTTAGGGACATCTTGCATTTTTATTTCTGCCTCCAAATGCCCCTACATGCTTGCCTACAGTATGGGGTTATTTACTAAAACTGGGGAGTGCAAACTTTGGTGCAGCTCTGCATAGAAACCAATCAGCTTTTAGATTTTATTGTCAAAGCTTAATTGAACAAGCTGAGGTTAGAAGCTGATTGGCTGCCATGCACAGCTGCACCAGATTCTGAGTGCTCCAGTTGTAGTAAATCTCCCCCTATGTGTCCATACACACATAGATGTTTAGAGCAGGAACGTTTAGAGGCAGAAATAAAGCCTACTGTCAGCACATCCAGGAGCAGTGGTGTTTTGGCAGAACAAAAACTTGACGCCTGTAAATGCGTGTTAACAAATCTAAACGTGCCTTAACACTAGGTGCGTTTAGCACTTGAGAACTAATTAATTTCAATGGCCAGAATAAATTATTATTTTGACCAGTGAAATGAATTAACACCCAAGAGCTTGACGCACCTAAACATGTTACACACATTTACAAACGGCAAGCATTTTTTCTGCTGAAAACACTGATGCCAGGAGGAAAGGTGCCTAGAAGGGGTAGCAAAAACATCCAGTGTGCATGAGGCCTAAAGAGCGCAGATGGATGGATTCTGGCCAGAATAAACCTGGCAGTATCATGAATACTTGTTAAAGGTATCCTGGCTGACATGCACAGTCTAATGGATTGGATATGCATGTCAAGCTGATATAATAATTACCGAAAGGTACAACTATTCATAACAGAGCAATATAACACCCTTGTATAGAGCACATTTGCAGCTACAATTGCCTGTTTATAGGAATTATTTTCACTTGTACATAAAGTTGTTATCATGGGGGGCGCATCCGGAGATGGACGCTCAGTGTGGTGAGCTCCGTCCATCCGCCAGCGGCACACTACGACCCCAGGGCGTATCACTAACACTGTCAGCTTACCTTACCTCTCGCCATCCGAACGGGCTATGACCCGCCGCCGCAAGACCCCAGGGAATCCAGGGAAGATGACCAGCATCTTCCCTGCAATCGCAACATGCAGCCAAGATGGCGCTGGCTGCACAGCAAATGGATTCTCAGCACAGCATGGGGAGAACACGGGATCACAGACAGCATACCACCCAGATGCCAGGCTGAAGGGATCTTTGTACCCAGGGGACCCGGGTGAGTTGTCTCCCCCCCTGTCCCCCACATCCAGCAGCCCTGCTAATTCCAGGCCCAGACTGGACACAGGATCACCCCCTGACAGACAATTTTCTCCCCCCGCTGCAACTCTGACAGAAAATACTCCATCTTTAATTGAATCCTACCCTGCTTCTGACCAACCCATCACAGAGATTTCCATGATAAACATGCTCCTTTCTCTGCGTCAAACACTACATAATGACATGATGACATCATTATCTCAAATCTCAAAAACGGTTCAAATGCATGAAAAGCGTATCCACCATATTGAGAACAAGCTAGGAGAAATGTGTACCACACACATTGACCTCATAGATACACACACAGACCATGAGGCCGACATCGAACAAATTAATCTCAAATTGGCAGATTTAGAAGATCGCTCTAGGTAAAACAACATCAAATTCCATGGCATTCCAGAATCCGTCACCCCAGGCACCATTGTCCCATATATTCAACAATATATGAAAAATCTAATCCCTGCCCTCACAGACGTGGAATTAGCTATAGATCGAGCACATTGAATCCCCAAATCGTCATTTCTACCAGCGACGGTCCCCAGGGATACACTGGCGCGTATACATTTTTATCACGTGAAAGAAAGAATAATGATCACAGCAAGGAACTATACCTCCATTCCCTCAGCCCAAGCTAACATCAAATTGTTCACAGACCTATCCAAGGCCACACTCTCCAACAGTAAAAAGCTTGTCACCATAACTAAAGCTTTACAGAACCATGGGATTGGATGCCAATGGGGCTTTCCTACAAAACTAAATGTCAAACATCAAGGTAAATTTTACACAATAAAATCTCTAGAAGCAGGCATTGAATTACTGAAAACATGGAACATCTTCCCAACAGACTCCCACCAACCAAAACCTACCGGCCACAACGGATGGAAGCAGAATGGTCATAACCCCCCGCACAAATCTATTCTCTTCTTGCCCAACACCCTGGGCCTCATTCACTAAAGCATAAGCTGGCAATCGGCCCCAGATCGAATATGTTAAACTTTCAAGTTCGTCTTAAGCATGGGCTCTCGAATGAGTCATGCTTACCCGTGCCTCCACAGTTTATAGTAGCTGTTCTTGCTACACGTTACTTGTGTTTTTTGCAGGTCTTTTTTATCCCTGTTCATATCCCAATCTACCAGTCAACAGTCGCTAGAATCACCCCTCCCAACAAACCCACTTATACAAGTGAACGCTCTTACTACAACTAAGACCAACCCAAACCCAGCAAACTACATACTTGACTGTCCACCACCTCCATCATGCGGAAAATCACACATCTCCACAACCTCACTAAATGTCCGGGACCTCAACTCCCCCTTCAAAAGATCCTTACTCTCAAGAGAAATCCACTCCATACAATCTCATATTCTATTCCTACAGGAGACCCACTTTGCTTCATCCAAAATTCCTAAACTCAACATTCTCCACCTCTCCACAATGTACATGACAACAAATCCCAAAAAGAAAAATGGCGTCATTACAGCCATAAAAGACTCTCTACAATTCCAATTCATTTCTGAAACATCAGACCCACAAGTCCGCTACCACATATTGAGCTGCAAAATCAACGATACTCCATATACACTGGTGAACGTCTATGGTCCCAACACCAACCAACTCCAATTCTTCAACAAACTTTACTCCATCATCACTCAGCATAGAAAAGGCAGATTACTCATCAGCGGAGACTTTAACATCATTGGTAACCCTCTTCTGGACTCCTCATCCAAAAAAAGATCTTCAAAACAGTCCTTTAACCAATTCCTTCATTCCAACTACCTTTACGACATCTGGAGATGCCAACACAGTACAGAAAAGGACTATACCTACTACTCTCCATCCCACTTATCCTACTCCAGAATCGACTTCTTCATCACCGATAAATGGACCCTACAACACGTCACCTCCTCCACGATTGGAACTATCACATGATCAAACCATGCTCCAATCACTATCTCCCTCAACGGCAAACAACATTCAAAGATCTCCTGAATATGGCGTCTGAATGCGACCTTGTTGAAAAATCAAGACTACAAGCAACAAATACTAGATGCTCACAAGACATTTTTTTAACTTAACGATACACCTGATATATCCATACCCATTCTTTGGTTAACCTATAAAGCATTCATGAGAGGTGTTTTGATACAACTAAATGCCTGCATTACCAAAAATAGAACCCAACAAATAGATGAGCTCCTTGCCTCAATTAAAACAAACAAACAAAAAACTCCCAGACCCAGCAACCTCCTCATCCCTCACAACAGACAGAAACAAACAGAGATCCCTCCTACTATACAAATATGATCTAAATCTACAAAAAATGAAAGCCAAATTCTACTCATTAGGCAACAAAGCCAGCTCACTACTATCCAAAACAATAAAACAAAAACGTTTAAAATCCAAAATAGCTTCAATTAAACATCCGTCCACAAATTCCCTACACACAAACCAGAAAGATATAGCGAACGCCTTTGCAGATTATCAAAACCTATAAAACCTCAAAAATGACACAAACACTGTCCAACCGACAGTCACATCCATTCAACAATTTCTCCACACGAACAACCTCCCACAACTATCCTCAGACCAACTTGATGCCATCTCTATCTCTATTTCCCCCAAGGAAATAGAAACAACCATTAAAACACTCCCACTCAACAAATCTCCAGGAAATGACGGATACACTAACGAATACTACAAACACTTATCCACAGACCTATCCCCATATCTGTCCAAACTCTTTAACCATGCTGCCACAACAAGCTCATTTCCCAAGGACATGTTACAATCCATTATAATGACCATACCAAAACCCGGCAAAGACCCTCAACTTGTCCAAAACTACAGGCCAATCTCACTACTCAATACCGACATAAAACTATATGCGAAAATTATATCTCGAAGACTTCCCCATGCCTTCCCACTCTAATCCAACCAGACCAAGTAGGTTTCATCCCAGGTCGCCAAGCACCCGATGCGACTAGAAGACTTATCTGCCTCCTACACAACTTAGAAAACACCAAATGCCCCTCCTTTCTTTTATCTCTGGACGCAGAAAAGGCAATTTATGCAACTCATGCAACTCACTCTTCAAAAATTTGGTATCACAGGTTGGATGCTGAACGCCATCCTATCACTATACTCACATCCATCCGCTAGAGTTTTGACAGACGGCACATTATCTGACCCCTTTGACATCTCTAACTGCACCAGACAAGGCTGTCTGATCATTCACAGGAATCATACATCTCAACGTAGAACACAAAATTAGCCTATTTGCAGACGATATTATACTGATGGTGACCAACCCAAAAGCGTCCCTTAAAACGATTCGCTCACACCTCCATAACTACTCAATAGTATCATACTACAAACCTAACGAACCCAAATCTTCCATACTAAACCTCCACATCTCACCCCAACTCCAAATCCTACTAGCAAGTAAATTCCCCTTCTCATGGGAAACAAACAACATCCCTTACTTAGGTATCAGACTCACACCAACAACGGATCAATTATACTCCGCAAACCATAAAACTTTACTTGAAACTATTCCCTGAGAACTAACCACACTCCGTACCTCAGAACTCTCCAAACTAGACCAAGTGGCAACCCTAAAAATGTTCATTCTACCTTAAATCCTGTACATATTCCGTACACACCCCATACCATTCCCAACTCATTCTTTTCTAGCCTACAAACAATCCTCACAAAATTCCTATGGAATTCGAAAAAGCCCAGATGCACCTCGAACCTCTTAATACGCCCTACAACTAAAGGAGGACCAAGACTCCCACACCTCAAGTCTTACTACACTGCGACTCTTCTAGACCAAATGTATTTCTGGTAGAACCCATCAAAAGAAAAAATTTGGTCCACAATGGAAACCCTTCCTTTTCACCCCCTTAAACCCGAAAAATATAATACTAACTCCATCAACCAACCGCATAGAACACAAACTAAAACATCCCTGCATACAAGCCTCCCTACAAGCCTGGCGTGACCTCTTGTCCACCAAATTCAAGGACATCAAACAAACCCCCACTCCAACCAATATACTGCATCTTCTTATACCCTCGTTAGACCTATCGCATTGGACAAAACAAGGCATAACTAATATTTCAGACCTCTACGTCAACCAATCTATATACCCCTTTCAAACTCTTCAAGCAAAATATAATCTACCTAATTTTGAAAACTTCACATACCTAAGAATTGTTCACTGCCTACAAACAACAATACTACCTCACACTACCAAAATACCAATTACAGCATACCTTTTTTTCACCAAATCTCAATACCCAGGTAAAGGCATCTCTACCTTCTATACATACCTCACTAACCTACAATTCACGCTACAAACTACTTCTCTTACCAATTGGGAAAAAAATCCTACCAGAACCAATAACCTTACAATGCTGGGAAAATGCTTTTAACATTACATATAAAGCTACCCGATGTAGCTCCCACTGGGAGTCATATCTAAAAATACTCCACCAATGGTACCTGTGATGGACGTGGGATAGCTGCCACCAATATGCGTTGATCCAACGATCGCTGTCACCAATATGTGACGACCGTGGTGTCAGACCACAGCCCTTCTCACTAAACTCGTGACCGAAGGACTAGCCAATCTAAAATCATGATGTCATGTGCGTAACAATGCCACACCCAGCACAAAGATTTTCCAGCTAATTGGACCAAAATCGATGTACTGGTAGCCCGAGCGATTGTTACCGGGTAAGGTTAATTACACAATTAACCTTTCACACTGCCACCACCTCCTTTTTGTACAGAGAAAGAGGAAACTTGGCAATATCCGCAATAACACTATAATGGTTGAGGTAATCGTCTGTATAACACGGTCACCGCAGGCCGGTTATACAGAGGGTTAAACAAACATAGTAGCGTTCTCTTTAGAGGCAGGAATTCGTAAATTGCAATTAAGAGCTATAGAAACAGTTCAACACTTTCAGAAGGAAAGATTTATTACTGAAAAGTCAAAAGGGGTGCAATAAAATATTTACAGAACAAAGATGTAACCAATATATATATATAAATATACAGAGAACAACATCACAGCAAAGAGATAATAGAAAGGTGGTTAAGGGGTTAAAGTACTTGCCAAAGTCCTGGGTTAGCAGATCAAGTTTCAGAGCAGAAGGGTGCTTTGATCTCCCTCTGTTTCGATGGTCAATGGGAGAATTCTTCAACTTAACTATCTTAGGCCTGACAGCCCATTTTGTAGTCCCACAGCAGGGGGTGTCTCTAACGCCAAGGACCAATGCCTCATTTAGGGAGGGGTGGTCTGGGCGGATACCTCAACTAGAGCCAAAATCTCTCATACTCATATTTTGGAGCATAAATTTCCATATGCATAAGTGACATTCCACCTGCGGATAGAATATTATGCAGACACGTCTGAGGATTGCTTAGATATGAATTATGAAATTATACACTGAATGGTTCCCGAGATCTACTTTTCTGCTTTCCTATGTATTCAAGACAAGGAGAGTGACCCATCAAATTGTTCGTCTCCTCTTAGCCAATCTGACGATATGTCTGGTTTTTATGTAAGTCTCTCATATTCCAAGATATGAGACACAGGGGAAAAATTGATTTTGAAAAGTGGTTATCTGGTTCGTGCTTTGCTGGAATGCCTTGAACTCCTGGGAAAGCTTGCCTTATCTTATACGAGGTGTTATATGGTACAACTCGCCCAGACAGCCAGGCACCTAGCTCAAAAATGTTTTATAGCTCTGGGGTTCCCTGCTGTGCCCTAGCCTGCCTGTGACCCTTCCAACACACATATGTCCCTGTGGATTAACAAAGAGGAAAGGGGGAAAAATGAGGGGCAATATGGAGATTCCTAACAAAATGGAGGACTGCGTCCTGCCTTTGGTGCGCACGTTCGCGACAGTACCTGACTCCGGTCAAACTCTCTCTCTACTACCCAAAACACTCTCCTACATGCTGGAGACAATGCAGGGAAACAGGCTCAATGATACATATTCTTTGGTCATGTAAATCACTTAGATCCTTCTGGAACGCTACCTTCCAACTAATATCTGATATAACCAAAATCGTGATTACCCCGAACCTCTCATTAGCACTCCTACTTATCGGGATTGAGAAATTCCCCCCTCACTCCCACACAATTATCACCCACACTCTTTTTGCTGCCAAAATTAACATCACCAGATTATGGAACACAAATAAAGCCCCCTCAATTACCTCACTAATTATAGATCTCAACTTCCAATGCGAAATGGAGAAAAAATATGCAATCAATACTTCCTCCCACCTCAAATTTTACCAGAAATGGACCCGATGGTTAAGTCACCCAAAATGTTCTGTACAACCCTGATAACTCTCAAATAGTTAAAAACATCTCCTAAACCTTGACTGGTACATCCTTATCCACCCAGTTATATCTTCCCCTTCTTTCTCCCCCCCACCTCCATCTCCCCTACCAATAACCCCCCTAACAACCCAACTCCTCACCAAGGTTCTTCATACATATATAAATACCTCTGATGATATCGCTAAATGAGACCAACTCCACCATTGCCTAACGAATGGAATAACAACAACAATGCTCAACTGTATAATGTTTTATTGCATTATTGTATGAAAGTGCAATGTCTCATTCCCTTGTTTTTGCCTTGAAAAATTCAATAAAAATATTGAAACATAAAGTTGTTATCATGTAAACAGTCATTAAACATTTATCACAATTATTTGTCTATGACCGCAGGCATCATAAATATTGAAGAAAAGCATGCTCACAGTGCTTTTGAGAAGTTTCTTTGCAAAGGAAATTTTTTCAGTATGCGTCACAGGCCCATGCATATCACCCTCATGGAAATAGGAAGGTACAAAGAGGATTTTTTATTCATCATCTGGTCACATTTATTATCTACTAAGTTTTTACAGTAACAATATAATTATGTAAACCCTGTCACTGAAATTTCATATACAGCGGCGTATACAGCGAGACAAACAAGGCGTTTGCCTTGGGCGGCAATTTTCGGGGGGGGGAGTGAAGTGACACAAGTGGCCATAGGAGGTGGAGGATGTGCACTGCTGGAGGCTGCAGGGATAGCCGGCTGTTTCTTTCTCTTTGGTGAAGATCAGTGCTTGAATCGAGTGGCTGTGGTGGAGGGTGGAGGAGGCGGGGGGGCTGTTGTGGTGGGTGACGGTTGCGCTTGGTGGTTCCCATTTGGATGGGGGTTGTATTGAGCGGCTGTGGTGGACATTGGTTAGCGGAGGGGGGGGGGAGTTGCTGGTTGGGGGGGGGAATTATGAGTGATTTTTAAAGTAATTGTTATGCCATTTACCTTAAAATGTATGGTTTACACTATATTTAGAATAAAATTCCTTATACTTAGTGAGGTAAAGATATCTACTCCTGGAAAGAAAGGGAATCTCAGAATCTCATATACCCTCAAGGTTTTTTTAAAACCAGGCCTTTCCAAAAAAGGAAAAACTGATTGTTCTAAACTTCTAGACAAAAACTGTATTTATCAAAATAAACTACAAAAAAAGGAACAAACAAACCATGTATATATAGAGGGAAAACAAGAAAAAGAGAAAAAAAGATCTTCATTGTGGAGCTATACTAATATTTTTAATAATACAGTAACCCAGGTCCTGAACTCTGAAGAGAGGTGAAAAGAGAGCCATGGGGTCCATTGTACTTAAAAACTGTTCTGTCAACTTCTTGTAGTTGTTATTTACGACACTTTGACTGTCTGTCATTATTGTTGCAGGAAATTCATAAAGAAATACAGCCATATTTGTGATAAGGGAGGTGTAGTTAAATATAACCTATTCCATGTTGGAGTATATTGTGTCACATGTACTGTATAAGAATTGTGTTACAGGCAAAATTCTATCTGGGCCAAAATTCTTTTGAGATAATTCTGCAACAGATTTATGTAGACTATACAACATGTTGTGACAATGCTAGGCCCTGCCACTGTGTAAATGGAGGTAGAAAGTACATAGAATCTCAGGAATGTTTGTGCTCAGTGGAGAAAGGTGATTTTTCAGCTTTTCTGGGTTTAGCTATTCCCGGATTGGGGTCTGGATTTAAGAGGCTTTAAAGAGCATTGCCCAGCTAAAAAAGGGGTAGCATACAAGTCAATAGATATCATGCACAAATATCGTAGCACTCAATGTACCCAGTAGAGAGCCATTAATTGCTATATCTGAAAAAGTTTGCCCCTAACTAACTGCGATGGAGCTAAGCTCGGAGTGTCTAACCAACCTTGCTATACCTTATCAAACTTACAAAGAGCATTGCGGTGGCAATAAGTTGTCCTTGTAAGAGTAGAGAGTTAATATAGTTTATCCATTGCTTTTTTGTCAGAAAGGCAGATGGCATCTAATATCTGGCAATTAGCTCTCTAGCAAGATACAAGAGCAGGAAATCATAATATGAATCCTTGGTTCATATAATTCAGCATCTAATGCACCCAATAAACACACAAGTGGATCTGAAGGTATGGTAATTTGGACAGCTAATGATATGCCTCAATGCAATATTTGGACATCTCCTGATCATCTGGATGAAATCTCCTCTATGAAATTTACATTTACAACATATAGTCGTATTTCTCTTACCCCACTGAAACAGCTTCTATAAACTCAATGAAGTATAAACAATTTGGTGAGTTTGTGAGAAGCTGACAATGAAATTAGGGAAACATATTCTAGAGCCATATCCCATTGTTCTCCACTTATCTCTGCTAAATCCTCTGTCCAGTATGCTCTACTTTAAAAAGTGTCAGGATCTTGTACTGTATAGTAGAACGTAGTAATGTATAGGTACGAGATATAAACCCCTTGCTAACTTTGTTTTAGTTTTTAATAAAAATGGGCCAACAAGCCCTGAAAATACATTTTGTGGTTGGCGTGACTTCATAACTTCTACACGACTGAGTTAACTTCCCCAGCTTTACAACGTAAATTAATCTGTTGCAAGTTGCTCCATCTGTCACACTACTGCAAGACAGATTTCTAATGGGTATCTATGACACTCTATATGAATTTCACATGTAGTGCTTTAGCAAGCTAGGGGCCCAGTCACACCAAGTGGATTCGTTGTGGCGTTTTTAGCCACTTCCCGGCCACCCTATAGCAGTTTTTGCATTTCCGGGTAGAGCCGCCCTACCCATGCTGTCATTGGCTCCTGAAGATGTCAATTACAGGGTCCCAGCCAGCGATTCATGGCTGAGACTCTGTGATTGGCAGAGCAGCCGACAGGGGAGAGATCTGAGTGTAAACAAAACAGATCTCTCTCCTGTCAGCTGGGACATACTACTTTTTATTTCTCTGCAAGGCAGAGAGATAAAAACCAGAACGTCCCCTAGCAAAACACAAAAGAGTACACATGTGCCTAACATACAGTTAACCTCTTAATCGCCCCAGATGTTAACACTTTCCTGTCCAGTGTCATTAGTACAGTGTCAGTGCTTTTTTATTAGCAATGATAAATGTATTAGTGTCACTGGGATGTCAGTGACAGTTAGTCAGTTCCCAGCCAGTGTCAGTTAGTTTAGGAATGCCCACTGCAGTCCTGTTATAATTCGCTTATCGCCGCCATTACTAGTATAAAAACAAATTCAAGTATATACAGTGGATATAAAAAGTCTACACACCCCTGTAAAAATGTCAAGTTTCTGTATGTAAAAAAATGAGACAAAGATAAATCATATCAGAACCTTTTCCACCTTTAATGTGACCTATAAACTGTATAACAGGTGGAGGGATGTAAAAATATAAACTAAAATAATATGGTTGCATAAGTTTGCACACCGTTAAACTAACACTTTGTTGAAGCACCTTTTCATTTTAGTACAGCACTCAGTCTTTTTGGGTATGAGTCTATCAGCATGGCACATCTTGACTTGACAATATTTGCTACTCTTCCTTGCAAAAACACTCCAAATCTGTCAGATTGTGAGGGCATCTCCTGTGCACAGCACTCTTCAGATCACCCCATTTTTCGATCGGATTCAGGTCTGGGCTCTGGCTGGGCCATTCCAAAACTTTAATCTTCTTCTGGTGAAGCCATTCCTTTGTTGATTTGAATGTATGCTTTGCGTCGTTGTCATGCTGAAAGATGAAGTTCCTCTTCATGTTCAGCTTCCTAGCAGAAGGCTGAAGGTTTTTGGCCAATATTGACTGGTATTTGGAACTGCTCATAATTTCCTCTACCTTGACTAAGGCACCAGTTCCAGCTGAAGAAAAACAGCCCCAAAGCATGATGCTGCCACCACCATGCTTCACTGTGGGTACGGTGTTCTTTTGGTGATGTGCAGTGTTGTTTTTGTGTCAAACATATCTTTTGGAATTATGGGCAAAAAGTTCAACCTTGGTTTCATCAGACCATAACACATTTTCTCACATGCTTTTGGGAGACTTCAGATGTGTTTGTGAAAAATTTAGCCATGTTTGGATGTTTTTCTTCAAAAGAAAAGGCTTCCTTCTTGCCACTCTACCCCATAGCCCAGACATATGAAGAATACGGGAAATTGTTGTCACATGTACCACACAGCCAGTAGTAGCCTGACACTATATTGTCCTTGACTGACACTATATTGATCTCAGGAATGCATTGTATGGAGAGGAGGAGCTCTGCTGCCTGTGCCCAGGATATGTGCAGTGCACAGATAGGAGTAGTGCCCCTGTCCTCTGCCTTGCCAGCAGTGACCCCTGTCCTCTGCCTTGCCAGCAGTGACCCCTGTCCTCTGCCTTGCCAGCAGTGACCCCTGTCCTCTGCCCTGCCAGCAGTGACCCCTGTCCTCTGCCCTGCCAGCAGTGACCCCTGTCCTCTGCCCTGCCAGCAGTGACCCCTGTCTTCTGCCCCGCTGACATTATTTACTGCACCCACACATCCGACAGGCTAGATCCGGTCCTGTTGGTAACAGTGATGTAACAAAGGACAGGAAGTGAAGAAAAATCTCCAAGGGAGACAAGGATAGTAATGAAAAGCTTCCCTTGCTGAACTAAGAAAACGGGGTCTTTTGCTGTCTGTAACCCCTTTGTAGATTTCCCCTTTATTTCTGTCTAATGACATTGTTGTCACAGCCACAAGGGGGAAATGTTCACAATGAGGCCACAGAGATCAGCAGCAAAAGCTTGCTGTTCTACTCTATCCAAAACAAAATTTTTGGTCTGGAATACACATTTTGTTTTCTAATTGCAGTTTATTTACACTATGGTGCTGATTTACTAAAACTGGAGAGCACAAAATCTGGTGCAGCTGTGCATGTTAGCTTCAAATTTCAACTTGTTCAAGTCATCTTTGACAAAAAAAACTGGAAACCGATTGGTTTCTATGCAGAGTTGCACCATTTTAGTAAATCAACCCCTATGTTTTTATTGTATATATGTTCATAGTTCATATATCCCATTGCTGTTACCTTTGGAGTTTTGTAATAAACCTTTACATACCCATCGTAATAAACCTTTACATACCCATCGTAATAAACCTTTACATGTCATAAAAATAAAATGTTAGTCTCCTTTAAGATTGTGCTGTGTTGATGGGTACACTCAATTCTTCTGTATGAGGTGTGCTCATGTCGGGGAAAACAAAGAGAGAAGAGATTTACCTAGTTGGCACGTTTCCTGAGATTTTATAAAAATGGGAATTCCTAGTATTTCCTAGTATTAGTGGATGTGCAATCATCAATGTTACAAATGAATGACATAGCTGTGTTCAGATGCCAGTAGGTAACAGGCAGGAAGTCTGCTATGTATTGACTTGTCTTGCTGTCATCAGTCATGTTATTTCACGAGTAACTAATATGGAAATGTCACCATCATCTCCATAAAGAGATTTCACATTTACACAACAATAAAATCATCCATTACAGGCAAAGTGTTTCTAGTTTTAAAATCATACACTGTATATGTTTCATTCAAAGTCATGTAGTAAGACTAAGAAATTTGAGAAATAGTTTAGATCAGTGTTTCTCAACCTTTTTTCAGGCAATGCACCCTTTAAAATGATGGACAATCTCGAGGTATCCCATTCTAAAATGTAAAAAACTATTCTAATAGTTTTATATAACGAATCAACATCCACAAACATAGGTCACCCAACGTTAGAGGTGATTTATTCATACGAAGCAAATATTCTTTTGCAAACTGGTATTGACTAGTATTACAGTGTTTCTCCATTAGTTTCTCTCCCTCACTCGGCTAATATGACCCCACTGCTGATAAAGAGGGGCAGGGAAAAAAAGGATGCTGTGCGGGCACCCAACATCCTCCTTATCAACTGATGATGTCATTGGTTGTTAGGATTCTGGCAGCTGGCAGGTTGTAAAAGTGCGCAATGAAAACCTGTGGCTTTGTGTAACTAACAGGCAGGCTTGATCCATTTGCTGGCGTGTATGCAATTTTTTGCAGTTTTTAAGCATTTTGCCAAGGCACCCCTGAAAAAACCTGAAGGCACCCCAAGGTGCTTGGGCACCCTGGTTGAGAAAGGCTGGTTTAGATATAGAAGATATATGGTTTCAAGCCAACAGTTATCAGAAAGTCTTTAGCCAGTCTATAGGTACATTTAATAACGAAGTGCAATGGAATTAGCTGACCACATTTCAAGTTACCGCAGTCAGCTAATGGAAAACCCAATTTGACATGAAACTATTGCCATATAGAGACATTTACGTATATGCAAAAAGCAGAGTAAGGTGAAGCAGGTGAAAAAAATGTAAGCAAAAAACTTTAGTAACTATAACAACCAATTTACTGTTTTTAATAGCTATTGACACTTTTGTTTAGCAAGGTAAAGTTATATTCAGTCATTGTCAGTACATTGACAATGTCATAACTTTTTATTTTATTTCATATAACTGTTTATTATAGAAGGAACAAAAAGGTTTTTGGTAAAAAGCAGTACATATTACGTACATTAACACTTGTTAGGCACACATTTAATGCCTTGATTACCTTGAAATGTTAACCTCTTCCCAGCCTGTGTCATTAGTACAGTGTCATATGGCTGTGCAATTACCAGTTAAAGTAGCACAGTGCTAAATAGCAAAAAACAGTCTGGTAATGAAGGGTAATGAAGGGGGTAAAAGCTTCATTACTCAATAATATATATATTTCCACTTAATCAGGTGCATTTGCAGTGCTGGTTCAGTGCATACTGATAGCCCAACCTCAGCAAGGTATACTCACCCATCTGTGTTTCTTTGTAACCTCTCCAATCCAGTGGAGCCTTGACTCTCTCGCTCTAATGAAGCTGGTCTTCCTGGTATGGGAGAGCATGTTACTATACCCATGTGACAGTGCTCAGGGCCAGGGCATGGGTAGGCAGTAATAACATTCACCCGGATAAATTCCAATACCATCTGACATCATTTACTCAGGCTGGACTTCTGCAGTGAAGAGGAAGCGATGGAGTGTATGGGTAAATATACATGACTATGGAGGGGGGCTTTTAGGAGGCTCTGTCTCTCTGAATGGGCTGATGACAGTGGGATTGATTTACTAAAGGCAATTCGGCTGTTCACTTTGCAATATATGAGGGGCGTTCAAGTCAAACTGAGTTTATATCCAGTACTAAAATAACACATTTCAAGCAGTGGAAACTACATTTAGATTTCAATATACTCCCCTGCTACATTTATACACTTATCCCAGTGTTTAACTAATGCTTGGGAAGCTTCAGCATGGAAAGATTTGTCAGTATGCCTGAACCATCATAGGACAGCCTGCTTCACTTTGTCATCAGTGCTGATATGCTGACCTCAGAGGAACTATTTCAGTGGTCCAAACAGGTGGAAATCACTTGGTGCAAGGTCTGGACTGTATGGGGGATGTGGCAATACCTTTCAGTCGAGTATCTGTCATGTGCACGTAGTGTGGAGAACAGCTTTTTCCATAGATAGGTACGAACATCACTCAGAACATGACAGTAATATTCACTGTCAATAGTGGCACAACAGGGTAGAAAATCCACATGAATAATGTCATGTTTGTCCCGAGAAAACAATTGTCATTACTTTACCTGCAGACGCAATTTTTCAAAATTATTTTGGTGGTGGCGAGTTTGCATGCTTCCACTGCTTTGATGCTCATTTTGATTGCAGAGTGAAATGATGTGCTCAGGTTTTGTCACATGTAATGATGCGATCCTGAAAATCCTGGCCTTCCCTGTCAAAACGTTCCTTCAAAGCTATGCAGACTTCAACTCTTCTATGCTGGCTGATTATCCAGGATCAGATGTTCCACACACTGAATGTTCACAGGAATGACTGCTGTGGACTGGGAACCACCACAGCCGGGATCATCACTGATGGACGTATGGCCATCTTTGAAATGTTTACCCTATTCAAATGTCTTACTTTGGATCACTGTAATGTGCTTAAAGTATTCTGTAGATATCCGCGAGTTTTACGACTTACCTCACAAGAAACTTTATCACCACATGCTGCTCCATGCATGCACTAACACTGTTGTCTGCCATCTTGATTAATGATCTCTTGACTGACCCACAACATGTGGCCACCTATCAGCAATAGGACACACTTGCCACTTACTGCTGCCCACGCTAGCATCCCTTTTTATATCTGTAAAATTAAAAGTCCCAGTTTAACTTGAACCCCCCTCGTACTTTCCCCAAGCTTAGTGAAAGAGGTGATCCTCTGCTAACTTCCATCATCTGATTATGTAAAAATACTGTTTTATTTTAATTTTCCATGCACGTGAGTGAATTTATACTACATTCGTTACTATAAGGGAAAACCGCCTTGAAAAGTAAAAAATCCCTTGCAAAGTAAACAGCCTATTTTCCTTTAGTAAATACTCCTCAGTGTCTCTTTAAACATGATTTATTAAGCATGACCTAATAATTTAGGACATTATAGAAGTGGCTGCTGAAAATAAGGAATTTGCCGTCATTTGTTATAATAAATTATAAATCTGTTGCTATTCGCATTAGTAATGTCTTGGGTATCTTTGCATTAATTTAATGGCACCTTGATAAAACAAATATTCCTTTAAAAAAACATATATCTCCTGGTGATTACACATATTTGAACTCAAATGTATCTATCTATCTATTTCTGTCTATTTACTATCCATCTATCTACCACTGTTCCTTAAAAATGTGTAAGATCCCACTGGTTAGAGTATAGCATACAAACACCGCAGCACACTGTATCCAACTTCGGTACAAAGTGAATGAAAGACAGGCTTCAGCTCAATTCCCAACCCGTCTGTCTAACCTCTCTGACATGTTTCACCCACATTTTGCTTAAATTGATTGTACACACCTACATATACCTTGTGAAGTGACTGGCCTCAGGTGATACACGGGGATGAAATAAATCCTCCTACACAAGTTGTACTTGTCTATCTACAGTCTTATCTTTTCTACATCCGTTCAAAGTGCTGAATTTATAAAGCTTGACTGAGAGCTCAGAAAAATTGGGCAGAGGGTTGAAATTACACTCTGCAGAGTTCAGTGAGGAGAGATAATGTGATGGCTATTTTGGGCCTATTATAATTTTCACCTTCTTGGGCCTATAATAATTTTCACCTTCATGAAGGTTGTTGTGAACTTTTGAACTGTGGGGAAGGCCACTTAAAAAGACTCAATTGAGGTGAAGGGGATGGAAGGCAAATGGAAATTCCTGTTTTTCTTTAACTAAACCGACCAGTGTTCTGAGCCCACCCATTGGAGGTTAAGATATGTGGAAAGGTGTGAATTTACTTGGGTGGGTGAGTCAATGGGTGGTCTTTTGCAAAGATAATTTAACACCAAAATTAGACTCACACTGTCTCTTTGTCCCCTTGCCTCTTTGGAAGACCAGTCCCCATGATGTCTGCATAACGTATTGTTCTATGTTTCCTTTCTGTATTTTTTTCCTGTAGTCTCTTTGTTTTGGTTAAATTCTGTATTTGCATTGTAATATTACTACTTTTAAAGTTATACCGGCTACTATTTTTGTCATAATTGATTAGTAGTCAGCTTCTTTGCTGTGTAAATAAATAAGATCTTTATTTTTTGCCCAGTTGTTATCCTTTGCTATTAACATTATTGGTAATAGCCACATGAGGATTGGCTAAATGCATGTATAGACAAAAGGTTGTAATCACTTATTACATTTATAATCTTAGATAGAACCAAGGGAATAAGTGTGATAGCAAAACCACCAAAACACTTTAAAAACTGATTTGAGGGAAGAGACACACCCACTTCACACAGATCACAGGAACAGAGCTGAGGCTGTCAATCTGCTGAAGGTCCCTCCCCTGTCCCCATTTTTCTCTTGGTGTCAGGAAATCTTGTCAAAATTAACTCATGTTGAAAGCAGTGGAACAAAGCAGCAGAAAGAAATGACACTTAGTGCTCTAGATTGAAACAAGTACATGCTATAGAGGGATACGTTATGTTCATATTTCATGTCTGAGGTTTACAACCACTTTAATTGTAGAGGTAAGCATGTCTTGTGATATGAGTATATATATAATCCTTTTGCCAAAGGACATGCCTACCACTATGATTAAGCTAATCGTGGGTTCAATATGTCAGAGTAGCGTGGCCGATGGGCGGCAATTTGAGCTGAAGCCTGACTTTCATTTACTCCACATCAGAGATGGATACAGCGTGTGGCAATAGTTGTCTCTGCCAGCACCTGAATACAGAGTATAAACCCAGGAGACCGATACTGCGGCTTGAAGTGGCGCTTATCTGTTATGGTATCACACTAGTTAGAATATAGAAATTCATAACCTACTTACAACATAAAAACAGTAGTCACCAAAGTGTTATTGACACATATGTATCTATCAAATGAACTCTCTGAATCTCTCCATCTACCCTCACTTGCGTGCATTCACATCCGACACAGTCTAATATTTTTTTCATGGGAAAACAATTACTTTAAATCCTTCAGCGTGAGACAGCAATGTAAATTATTTTTAACCATTGTTAGATATATAAATAATTTTGTTCACATTTGATTTTATGATTACACATAAAAGAAACCCCCAGCTTGCAGGAAGATTACACGCATTCTAACATGTAAACTGCAGCCGGCTTAGTTTGGATTGTGTGTTTGTCACATATAACGTAGAATACCATCCTGTTCATTTGCATTGGAATCAACCTTTCATCGTTAACCAGTCTTGTAAAACCCACATCCTGCTACTAATATTACAATTGCTGGACATGAAAACAATATGATGTAATGGCTATTTCCCAATGACTAGGAGTCATTTTACTGTAGTAGAAAATTGTAAATTGCTTTGTAACTATGATAATAATATACTGTAAAAAAAATGTTTTTTTAACCACTTCAAGTCCAAGCACTTTCACCCCCTTCCAGTACAGGCCAATTTTCAGCTTTCATTGCTATCACACTTTGAATGATAATTGCGCGGCCATGCAACACTGTACCCATATGAATTTAGCATTTTTTTGAGGCAGATAAAACTTTATTTTGGTGGTATTTATTCACTGCTGGGATTTTTATTTTTTTTGCTATTTAAATGAAAATGTCCAAAGAGTTTGAAAAAGTGTTTCTTATAAAATGTTGCAAATAAATAATCTTTCTTCATAAATCTTAGCCAAAATGTATTCATCTATCTTTTTAGTAAAAAAAAATAAATAACCCAAACTAGTTTATAACCAAAAATTATAATTTAAAAAAAAACATGTTTTTACATTTTTATTTTATATTATTATTTATGGTTTTTTTTTTAACATACTGTCAACTTAGCAGTACAGTGTCACCATAGTGACCCTGTACTACTTGTGGGAGGTGATAAAGATTTTTTTTTCTTTTTTTTACACTGATTGCTTTTATACCCATAAAAGCTGTAAAAGCAATCATTTCTCCTTCTCTCTGGCTGCATTGTTGCAGCCACTGAGAAATACCGTGAGAGCGGTGATTGGTCACAGCTTGTTACATGGTACAAGGCTGTTGTGAATAGCCTTGTACCATGTGACCTCTGTGATCATTCACAGATTTCACACGTAGTAAGCAATGATGTCAGAAAGTGACATCTTGTTTACTACTATTCATGTGATCACTGATTGGCCAATCAGTGATCACATGATTGGGACCTCACACAGAGGTTCCGTACTGTGATCTGTGTTCCACTGTATCGGTGCTGCACGGTCCCAGGGAGCGCGCACAGGCAATGAATGCAGGGTGACGTTTAAAAACGTCAACCCGCATCGACAGTGCTCCCATCCGGCTATTTATCTACATGGGCCAGACAGGAAGTGGTTCATTTGATACACTGCTTGCCGACCAACAGCAGTACATATACTGCGGATGGGCAGCTCGTACAGGCACAGTAATGTACCTGCTATAAAGAGAAGATACCACCTCCATGGAGGCGGACTGATGGTGCTCCTGCTCAAAGTGTCTTCCCAATACTGAAGCAACTGGAAAGTAAGGAGTGAAGAGCCGGCAACTCCTCCTTCCGAAGAGCTACTTTACTGATTGAGTAGAGTGTACAGTTAAAACTGGCTTACATATTTTGGCAATATGCCTTAATCATAGCAATCTAACTGTACGCCACAGCTTTCTTCTGGGTTCAGGGCGCATGCGTGCACCCCTGCCTGCTGGCTCTGGCTGTGATTGAACACAGCGGGACTCCCTGTGTACAAAGCCCTGTATTGCTTGCCAACACAAATAGGACACAGCCGATTAGCAGGTCCTGGCCAATGATTCCAGGATGGCTGGAACCTGCTGATCAGCTGTGTTTAACCGCTTGCCGCCCTGCCACTGTGTATATACGTGTGCAGGGCGGCAGTGGAGCGCAAAACCACGTTTAAAAACGGGTTCCGCGCTCCCGACACTTTCGCCGGCAGGGGGCGCGCGCGCTCCCGCCGACCCGCGGGTGATCTGATTCGATCCAGGAGGGATCAATCATTAGATTTCAGCCAGTGATTTCTGGCTGAAATCGGATGATCGGTCCCTGTCCTATCCTGTCCTGTGTTGATATTTACACAGGGCAGGATATGATGTCATTCTTCTCTGCCTGGACACATTCCGTTCCAGACAGAGAAGAAGAGACATTTAAACGTGAGTAAAACAGCACACTGACAGTTAGAACACAGTCTAGGACACATTTAACCCCCTGATTGCCCCCCCCCAGTTAACCCTTCACTGCCCTGTCACCAGTGTCACTGATCAGTGAAGCGATTTTTATTGATCACTGTATCAGTGTCGCTGGCGACTTCCAATAGTGCTAGCGCCCCTCCCAGATAGCGCCAGTTTGCCCCCCAGTACACCAATAAAGCCATTTAACCCCTTAATTTCCCCCCCCCCACCCCCCCAGTTAACCCCTTAACTGCCCTGTCACCAGTGTCACTGATCAGTGAAGCGATTTTTACTGATCACTGTATCAGTGTCGCTGGCGACTTCCGATAGTGTTAGCACCCCTCCCAGATAGCGCCAGATTGCCCACTAATACACCAGTAGTCCCGTCTAACCCCTTGATCGCCCCCCCCCCTGAGTTGACCCCTTCACTGCCCTCTCACCAGTGTCACTGATCAGTGAACCAATTTTTACTGATCACTGTATCAGTGTCGCTGGCGACTTCCGTTAGTGTTAGCGCCCCTCCCAGATAGCGCCAGATTGCCCGCTAATACACCAGTAGTCCCGTCTAACCCCTTGATCGCCCCCCCCCCTCCCCGAGTTGACCCCTTCACTGCCCTGTCACCAGTGTCACTGATCAGTGAACCAATTTTTACTGATCACTGTCGCAGGCGACTTCCGTTAGTGTTAGCGCCCCTCCCAGATAGCGCCAGATTGCCCGCTAATACACCAGTAGTCCCGTCTAACCCCTTGATCGCCCCCCCCCCCTGAGTTGACCCCTTCACTGCCCTGTCACCAGTGTCACTGATCAGTGAACCAATTTTTACTGATCACTGTATCAGTGTCGCTGGCGACTTCCAATAGTGTTAGCGCCCCTCCCAGATAGCGCCAGTTTACCCGCCAGTACATCAGTAATCCCATTTAACCCCTTGATCGCCCCCCCCCCCAGTTAACCCCTTCACTGCCCTGTCACCAGTGTCATTGATTACAGTGAACAGATTTTTACTGATCACTGTATTGGTACTGGTGACTTGGTACTGGTGACTTCCGATATATTTTAGCGCCCCTCCCAGATAGCACCAGTTTGCCCGCTAGTACACAAATAATCACATTTGACCCCTTGATTGCCAGGAACACGCTTACTTGCACGCTAAACCTTCATTGCTAGTATAGTGTCTGATTGGATCAATATCTTTGATCAGATCAGCGCTATACCAGCATTCACATTACTTTAGTATCCCCAAAAACGCAGTGTTAGCGGGATCAGCCACAACACCTGCCAGCACCTGCGTTTAGCCCCTACGCCCCCCCTTCTCCCCCGGCAAGTGCAGTGTCAGTAGATAACTGTCACTTGATACATATTACACACAAAACCGCAGTGTTCACAGAATCAGGCCTGATATCTGTTAGCACTTGTCGGTAAATTCTTTGTAGCGGTTCAAGCAGTCCCTGACAGCCAGGCGCTCTTTTTCCCGTGAGTCGCACTAGGTACCTGTAAATTTAGTGGCCAAAATGTCTAAGCAAAGGTACACTAGTGAAGAGGCCTATAGGATTCTGAGCATGTCAAGTGAGAGCGAAGGGGAAGACTCACTGGCAGAACCAGGCTCAGAATACGAACCTATACACAGCAGCGGCACCCTGACAGCTAGCTCAGACGACGAGGAAGTGGTCCCTGCTAAGGTCAGGCGTACCCGATCCCATTCACAGGTTGCTGAGGTGGTACAAATGCATGATGACTCTCATATGCAGCAGAGTGCCAGTACTAGTGCCGCAGTATCTTTTGGTGAACTGGCGAGCACCAGCGGCCTAGTACGTCCTGGTCGTAGGCATACCAGCACTGCAGTATCACTTGGTGACGTGGCGAGTCCCATGAGTGCAGTACAAGCTGGTGCGGTGGCGAGCACAAGTAGTGTCCCGCGGCCACCAAGAATTCGCAGACAGGCCCGTAGAGCCCCTAGTGTCCTTCCGGATGTGCTTGCAAATCCCGATTGGCAGCCCACAAATTCTGCAGCACCCGTACTTCCCCCATTCACTGCCCAACCCGGAATTCAGGTGGAAACAGCAAATTTAAATACTCCCCTTAATTTTTTTGAGCTGTTTTTCACAGAAGATCTTTATGCATTGATTGTGGATCAAAGCAATTTATATGCACGCCAATTTATCGCCGCCAACCCAAATTCAAACCTTGCCAGACCATTCGCATGGAAACCCATTACGGTTTCCGAATTTAAAGTTTTTTTGGGCCTAACCCTCAACATGGGCATTAATGATAAAAATCAATTGCGGTTGTATTGGTCCACCGACCCTCTTGTTCACATGCCCGTGTTCTCTGCTGCCATGGCCAGGCATAGATATGAGAGTATAATGCATTTTATGCACTTCTACGACAACTCACTCAGTCGTCCTCGGGGTGACCCTGAATTTGACCGGCTCCACAAAATTCGGCCCCTCGTAAATCACTTTAACCAAAAATTTGCAGATGTGTATACTCCCCAGAAAAACATCTGCATCGATGAGTCCCTCATTCAATATTCTGGCCGCCTTGTAATCAAACAATATCTCCCCAGCAAGCGTGCCAGATATGGGATCAAGATGTATAAGACCTGTGAGAGGGCAACAGGCTATACATGTAAGTTTCGGATTTACGAGGGAAAAGATAGTTACTTGGAGCCCCCCGGATGCCCAGACTACATGGGGAGCAGTGGCAAGATAGTTTGGGACTTGGCGTCATCCTATTTCCATATGGGGTACCACTTATACGTGGACAATTTTTATTCAAGCGTGCCACTATTTAGACATTTGTTCAATTTGGGAATTTGCACATGTGGCACTGTGCGATCTAATCGCCGAGGCTTCCCCCAACGGCTTGTAAATACCAGTCTTAAAAAGGGGGAAAAAGCCTGCTTGAGAAATGAAGAATTGCTCGCAGTGAAGTGGAAGGACAAACGGGATGTTTACCTCCTGTCTTCCATTCACGCAGATACGACCGTCCAAATTACCACGGCAGCTGGTGTTGTTGAGAAGCCCCTCTGTGTCCACGATTATAACCTTAACATGGGAGGGGTGGACTTCAATGACCAGATGATGCAGCCGTATTTAGTTTCCCGAAAATCCAAACGCTGGTACATAAAAGTGTCAGTTTATTTATTTCAATTGGCTCTATATAATGCTTTTGTTCTCTATAAAGCAACTGGACATAGTGGATCATACCTAAATTTCCAGTTAGAGAACATCAGGGCCCTTTTGTATCCAGAAGGTGCTGCGCCCCAAATCCCTCTCCCAGATGCAGTTAGCCGTCTGCATGAGAGACATTTTCTCGATACCATTCCTGGTACCCCAACCCAAAGAAGACCCCAAAAAAGATGTTGTGTCTGCAGCAAACGTGGAATTAGGCGTGACAGCCGCTATTGTTGTCCCTCCTGTCCTGGCCAACCTGGCCTCTGCATCAAGCCCTGCTTCCGCCTCTACCATACACTAGTGAACTATTAGTATAGGGTACAGCATGGCACAGATCAGGGCACATTTACACAGGGTCTCAAAAGATGTTAGGTAGTCAGGAAACTGGCTATCGCATTTGGAGAGACCCTACCAGCTGTTTAAATGTTTGAAGTTTGGAAAAAAAAAGTTAAAAAAATGAAAAAAATAAATAAAAGTACAAATACCCCCCAAAAAAAAATAAAAATGTAAAAACCAAAAATAGTTATAGTTTTTTTTGTTGTTGTCATTTTTGTGATTGTTCGACTTTCACTGGTTTATTGTTGTTTTATTGTTAACCATTTCTGTTTGCAGGAATGCTTTCAGCTGCAGCGCTGACCTGTTTATTCTGACAGCAACAGGAACTTGCTCTCAGAATAGACATAAGTCAGCGTGGGCAGCGCTGTTGGATGAGATTTTTCATCCGCAGTTATAAAAAACAGAATATATGCCAAAGCATGGGGGCCTGGGGTGGCCAGTGGGTGGATGGCCCCTATGCTTCGGCATATATATTTTATATTTGTTGGCACATTTCATGTGTGCCCACCATTAGAAGTGGGTGGATTGAGGGAGGTTTCTAATGGTGGGCATACCACCACACACTTTTCCTTATAAAGTTGTTTTATTGAGTTTGTTTTATTGTTAACCATTGTTGATTTTTTTGCAGGAACGTCAAACTGCAGCACTGACCTGTTTATTCTGACAGCAACAGGGTCTTGCTTTCAGAATAGACATAAGTAGGTGTGTGCAGTGCTGTCGGATGAGATTTTTCATCCGCAGTTAAAAAAAAGAGAATATATGCCAAAGCATGGGGGCCTGGGGTGGCCAGTGGGTGGATGGCCCCTATGCTTCGGCATATATATTTTATATTTGTTGGCACATTTCATATGTGCCCACCATTAGAAGTGGGTGGATTGAGGGAGGTTTCTAATGGTGGGCATACCACACACTTTTTCTGGCAGAGATTTCTTCTCTTTTTTTTCATTCAGCCCACAGGCTGCATAAAGAAAAAAAGAACATAGCATATACACCCAACAAGGACCAGTGACGTATTGGTACATCACTGGACTTTGAATGGTTATACCAGGGTGATGCCTGCAGCTGCAGGCATCATCCTGGTTTTATTTTTTTCAGCCGGCAATGGGCTTTCATGTAAAAGCATTCCTAGTGGTTAATTAGCTGCAGAATTGCCTTTACAAGCAGCGGGAGAAAATGCCCCCCCCCCCTCCCTGAGATAGCATTAAAAGTGATTAAAAAAAAATAAATTAAAGGGACAGTGTAAAAATAATTAAATAAATCAGAAAAGAAGAAAAAAAAAAAAAAAAAAAGGACCCTCGCCCATCCGCGCACGCGCACACCTGCGGTCGTGAGCGTTGACCCTTTCCCAGTATGGAAACAGCGATTGCACCATGCATGTGAGGTATCGCCATGAACGTCAGAACAAGGGCAGTAATTATAGCTCTAGACCTCCTCTGTAAATCTAAAATGGTAGTTTCTAAAGGCTTTTAAAGCGTTGCCTATAGATATTAAAAATGTATGCAGTTTGTCGCCATTGCACAGGGCATGCGTAATTTTAAAGCATGTCATGTTTGGTATCTATTTACTCAGCATAGCATCATCTTTTATATCATACCAAATAATTGGCCAATATATTGTGTTTTTGTGCATTAAAATTAAAAAAGTGTATATTTTTCAAAAAAATTGCGTTTGAAAAATCGCTGTGTAAGTAATATGTGAGATAAAAAATTGCACCACCCACCATTTTATTTACTAGGGTGTATGCTCTAAGAAAATATATAATGTTTGGGGGTTCACTTTAATTTCCTAGCAAAAATACAGATTTTTTTAATGTGAACAAAAAGTGTCAGAAAAGGCTTGGTCTTCAGGTGGTTAGAAGAGTGAGTGATGTGTGGCATAAACCTCTAATGCTGGGCATAAAATGCCCCCACCCCTCAAAATGACCCCTTTTTGGAAAGTAGACACCCCAAACTATTTGCTGAAAGGCATGTTGAATCAATAGAAGAATTTATTTTTTTACCACAAGTTTTTGGAAAATGAAGAAAGAAAATAAAAATATATTTTTTCTTTTCTTTTTTATATTTCAAAACCTTGTGAGAAAAAATTAGATCTGCAAAATACTTACCATGCCTCTTTTTAAATTCCTTGGAGTGTCTACTTTCCAAAAAGGGGTCATTTGGGGGGGTTTGGTGCTATCCTGGCATGTCAGAGCCTCCAAAACTGTGATAGGTAGTGGGGAAGTGAAATGAAGAAGTTACGCACCTTCAGGCTTTCAAAGTGCTCATTGGATTTCAGGCTCCTGTATGTGGCTAGGCTCCCAAAAAGTGTCACACGTGTGGTATCCTCATACTCGGTAGAAGTAGCAGAATGTATTTTGGGGTATAATTCCACATATACCCATGGCTTGTGCAAGAAATAAATCATTTAAATGACAATTTTGTGTAAAAAAAAAAACAAAAAAAAAGTTTTTGTCATTTTCCAGAAACTTGTGGAAAAAAAATAAATCTTCCATGGACACAATATGTCTCTCAGCAGATAGCTTAGGGTGTCTGCTTTCCAAAAAGGGGTCATTTGGGGGTGTTTGTTCTATCCTGGTATTTTAGCACCTCAAGAGATGTGATGGGCGGTCAGAAAGTAAAAGCTGTGTAAATTTCAAATTATCTCTACCATAGTTTGTAGACGCTATAACATTCACACAAAGCAATCAATATACACTTATTGGGATTTTTTTTACCAAAAAACATGTAGCAGAATACATTTTGGCTGAAATTTATGACTAACTTTGAGTTTACGATATATTTTTTATAGCTGAAAGTAGAAAAAATTGTTTTTTTTCAAGATTTTCGTGTTTTTTTGTTTATAGCGCCAAAAATAAAAAGCGCACAGGTGATCAAATACCACCAAAAGAAAGCTCTATTAGTGTGAAAAAAAGGACGTAAATTTCGATTGGGTACAGCATTGCATGACCGCGCAATAATCATTTGAATTAGTGCAGCGCTGTATAGCAAAAAAAGGCATAAATTACAGTATCTATACCATAGTTTGTAGACGCTATAACGTTCACACAAAGCAATCAATATACACTTATTGGGATTTTTTTTACCAAAAACATGTAGCAGAATACATTTTGGCTGAAATTTATGACTAACTTTGAGTTTACGATATATTTTTTATAGCTGAAAGTAGAAAAATTTTTTTTTTTCAAAATTTTCGTTTTTTTTTGTTTATAGCGCAGAAAATAAAAAGCGCACAGGTGATCAAATACCACCAAAAGAAAGCTCCATTTGTGTGAAGAAAATGACGTAAATTTTGTTTGGGTACAGCATTGCATGACCGCGCAATTATCATTTGAATTAGTGCAGCGCCAAACAGCAAAAAAAGGCCTGGTCATTAAGGGGGGTAAATCCTCTGGGGCTCAAGTGGTTAATCACAGCCCATAGCCCTGTGTTGACAAACAACAAGGAGCTCTGTACAGCGGGAACAATCTCTGTGTTTCTTCTACCTGCAAAGCAGACAGAAGAAACAAGGCAATAGAAAACAGAAGAAAACAAAGCAATAGTAAAAAGCAGCATGTAGTACACATATTAACACTTGTTAGGCACACTTAACCACTTCATTACCCGATAGCTTAACACCTTCCCAGACAAAATCATTAGTACAGTGATAGTGTACAATATTAGCACTGATCACTGTATTTATGTTATTGGTGAACGCAATGTCAGTTAGCCAGATCCCACAAATTGTCAGTTAGTGTCAGATTGCTCACCGCACTATCACAGTCCCACTATAAGTCACTGATCACTGCCATTACTAGTATTATTATTATACAGGATTTATATAGCGCCAATGGTTTGCTCAGCGCTTTACATTATAGTGGGAGACAATACAGTAACAATACAGTTCAATACAAGAGGGAGTTGAGGGCCCTGCTCCTTGGAGCTTACAATCTAGGAGGGAGGGGTGAGTGGTACAATAGGTAAAACTGTGGGGGATGGAGTGGTTGGAAGCGTAGAGGATTCCAGTATTAGCAGAGGGCGGAATAGGTTTCCCTGAAGTATTAGGTTTTCAATGATCGCCTAAAGGTAGAGTAGGTGATAGTCTGACAGAATGGGGTAGCGAGTTCCAGAGGATGGGTTACGCCCTGGAGAAGTCTTGGAGTTGGGCAACTGGGAGCCAGTGGAGGGATTGGCAGAGAGGGTGGCGGATATAGAGCGGTTAGTAAGGTGGATAAGCCTGGCAGCAGCATTCATGATAGACTGGAGTGGGGATAGCCTGCGATGAGGTAGGCCAGTGAGGAGGGAGTTACGATAGTCAAGGTGTGATATAATAAGGGAGTGAATAAGTTGCTTAGTGGTTTCCGAGGTTAGGAACGGTCGTATCTTGGAGATGTTGCGGAGGTGAAGTCTACATGATTTTGTCAGCGATTGGATCTGGGGCTGGAATGACAGATGGGAGTCTAGGATTACACCTAGTACCTGGCATGAGGGGATGGACTGATGATTGTGTTATCTGTATTTATGGTGAAGTCAGTGGAGGTGGCACGAGCAGGGGGGAATACTAAGAGCTCAGTTTTGAAGAGGTTGAGTTTGAGGAAGTGGAGTGACATCCAAGCCGATATGTCACTTAGTAGGCTAGTATAAAAAAAAAATTTCAGTATATGTATGCCATCATTTGTAGACGCTATAACTTTCATGCACATCCATTAATATACAATTATTGGGATTTTTTTTCACAAAGACATGCAGCAGGATACATTTTTATATATTTCATATACCATGGATAGATATGTACATACTGTAGATAGATAATGGATAGATGATAGATAGATAGATAGATAGATAGATAGATAGATAGATAGATAGATAGATAGATAGATAGATAAAGGAAATCATTAGTTGGTAATTGTATGGCATGGTAAAAACTGGCATGCATAATTTTTTGCAATATAGTTCAGTAGCACATTACCACACATTGTGGTGTGCTGCAATACATGTGCTTTATAGCTGTATTGCCTTCAAAATAAATGGCACCACAGCTAATGCACATAACACACTAACACACCTTGGCAGAAGAGTGTGTTACAGTCTTTTGTGTAACATATCCTGGTATTTATTACCTCTCATAAAGATCATAGTACCCTGACAATGCCTTCATTTGTTTTTTTTCCAGAAGGATGGCTCCATCTTTGCTCAGGCATCATCCATGGTCACCATCTGCTTGCTAAACTGAGATTCCAGCTCAGAGGTGACACAATCATGTAAATCTAAGAGAGATTGCTAATCTGAATAGGTGCTGAATAAATGGCTCTTGTATAAGCACTTTGTTATTGTACTGTGTATTGCTATTTACATCCACTACAACCTACAGTCCAGGGGCGGACTGACAACTCATGGGGCCCCCGGGCAATAAGAGTTAATGGGGCCCCCTGTGTCTCCACCTACACTAAAGCCAAAGCCACACCCACACAACACCCGACCTACATATTGCAGCTCAGCTGCATAGAAAGGGCATTAAAAATAATAAAACAATGTTGTGGGGTCCCCCCTCCATTCATACCAAGCCCTTTAGGTCTGGTAAGGGTTTTGAGGGGAACTCGAATACCAAAATTAAGAAAAAATGGCATAAGGTCCCCCGCCAAGATCCTTATCAGACCCTTATCTGAGCCTGCAGCCCGGCAGGTCAGGAAAGGGGGCTCCCTCTTTCCTGACCTGCCAGGCTGCATGCTCAGATAAGGGTCTGATATGGAGTTTGGGAGGGACCCCTACGCCTTTTTTTAAAATTTTTTTTAAAATTTTGGTGTGGGAGTTCCCCTCAAATTCCATACCAGACCCAAAGGGCTTGGTATGGATGGAGGGGGAGGCCCACGCCGGTTTTTAAATTATTTTTTTAATTGCCGGCAATTCTTTTACATTCAGCTGTCAGTGGGGAACCCCGCTGACAGCTGAAACATTAACGCATGGTTTTCACTACTAAAATACCACATGACTTGATAAAATAAATCATGCGGTATTTTAGTAGTGATTTTTTGTGAATTCAACCTTTTTTTTTTTTAAATGCTATGCGATATCCTTCCGCATACTCTGATGCGGTAAGATACCGCTTAGTGAATTGTGCCCAGTGAGCCTCTCACCGGGCCCATTGCTGACCCCGGGCCCTCGGGCTATTCATGAATTGTCAGTCCGCCCCTGCTATAGTCTGTTTATTCTTGGCATTTGTATCAGACTTGTTATAGCCAAATTTATGTCTTCCACTTTTTGAACTTTTATAGTAATTTGTTTAAATTTGTGAGCAATTTTTGCAACTGGCAAAAAAAATCCCTTTTTATTCTCAGTGAAAATGGACTCCCTGTTCTCCTATTGCAGTGCTCTGTGTTGGCACAGCTGAGTAACAGCCACACCCCTCAGCAGAAACGTCTTCACATGGGTTTGTATTACAAAGGAAAAGAGGCAGTGTGTGTCTGTTACTGACTCACTGCAGATTAATGATAATAGCGGGTATAACTGTCATGGAAATTTTGTATTGTTGGTCGAACTTTAAATGTGTCATATACGAGTGTTATTCATATGTCTCTCGTGTGGCTTAATTAAAGCTCTGAAGGCTGCAATTGGGCCATGCGCATGTACAATGTATGTATTACAGTACTCAGCTTGGTAATGGATGAGATGGCAGATCTGCGCTTATAGACCGGCGTGTATACCACCACGGCATTCGATGCGAATGTCGCTGGCAGTAGACCGTGGGCCTGTATCCACATATCAGCAGCATAGTACCACATGGGCTTCATAACGCAAGGCGCCAAGCGGTGTGAACTCCACGTGTAGGCTTATGCATATCTTACAACCCATTACCAACTTGAAACTGTATCTTGCATGGATGTGTTTTAATAAAGATCGTACCGGGCCCATCCAGGTACAGACTGGTGTTTAGCTTAGGGAATACTTGTACAAAGGATTTGCATGCCAATGGGAGCTAGTAGGACAGGAAATATGACCTCAGATGGCTCATGGGGGGGGGAAGGGGAGGAAGTCTGCTGACCTCAGAAGGCTCATGGGGGAGGACCAGTGATAGATAATAGGAAAGGCTATGCTCCAATCGGAATGTACATCCTGTGTATAGGCACTCCCCATTGCATTGTTCGGTGAGAGGGGATTGACTTTATTCATGTGGGGGGCATGTGTGTATTTTTAATAAAACCAGGGGCTGAGTCTGAAACCGGCCCTTATGTGAATTCAACCATCATCCTGAGAGTGTCGTTTGATCATTCTAGGGTAACGGAGCTCCATCATCCCCACATTTCAACAGAAGCTAAAAGTAGTTGGATGGGCAGGAATCGTGTAGTTTAGCTACAGTCGTGGTAAGCGAGATTCACACAGCTTTATGGGGGATTTCTGCGCATCCAACTGCGAGTACTCACGGTAAGGAGAAATTCGTTAAAGCGAATTTCCAAGACATAACTCAAAGTATTTGACTGCACAGTCATATTTGCACACAATGTACAATTGCTATAACAGGAAAGTGGAAGTAGTATTATTAAAATGGAGGATGTTCATGCATCTGACTGCATGTGTATCTATTTCTGTGACTTCAATTAGGCTAAATTACAAAAAAAACTAATGTGTTTGTAAAGTATTTTTTTTCTTTTAAAAAACACAACCTGTTATACTTACCTGCTCTATGCAATGGCTTTGCAGAGAACATACCTGAACCTCCTTTTCTAAGGGGGAGACCCCAGCTGAGCTCCTGGCTCCTTCTCTTCTTGGTGCGCCACCATAGGAAACTGCTTCCTATTATGACACATCTGCAGACTCAATCCTGAGCTGCGCTTCCTGCATCTATAGACACAGTGAGGATTGGCCCTGCCCCGCCCCCTCATCACTGGATTTGACTGACAGCAGCCAGAGCCAATGGCTCCTTCTACTTTCAGCAAAGCCTGTAAGAGTGGGGAGGAGAGGAGAGAGCTGCTACAGATGGGCATTGTGCTAGATCTAGATTGGGCTCAGGTAAGTATAAGGAGGGATGGGGAAATATTTTTTACCTAAATGCAGGGAATGCATTAAGGTAACAAATGTTTAGGCTTTACAGCCACTTTAACGGCTATATTCCTATAAACAGACCTGATTCAAATCAAAAATTTGTATGGCTGGGTGCAGTATGTCTGTTGGCCTATACAGTATTATATGTAAAGGTCCCTCCATCCAGGAAAACGTCTCTCTACTCATCACAAATCCATATCGCAAAGAAGATAACTATGCAACTTTTTTTGTTAATTAATGTAAAGTTGTCTTTTTTTAATAAGATTAGAACCTTTATTAATTAATCCAAGCATATTTCATAATGGCTATTTATCATTCATGAATTGGGCATTTTAGTTGAAATCAATATATTATAAGCAGATTCAGTAATAACATAATTTTGTGTAAGTTGATATACTGTATAGCCAGAAGTTGGGAATAAACAATTTGTTTTTGCTCTGGCACTGTAAATAATAGTTTGGTTTGACTTCTGACATGCACCTTTGTCTACAGAGTTCCTATTAACTTTGTCCTGTATGTTTTCTAACTTAAAATGCTTTTTCTTTGAATTCATGTGTGTTGCGTGCAGTCGTCTGGAGTTTCCAAAGCCACATTCTTTCTTAGGAAACTTTAAAGTCTGAAGATAAGGGAAGTGGCGTTGTCATCTGCTTTTACAACTTCTGTTTCTTTTTAACCTGTTCAATTCAGCTAGGAAAGCGTGTCCTAACAACAAGTATAAAGTGTGAAATACAGGTCATGAACAAGCATGACTCACACTCTCTGCCTGATGTAATAGAATTTGTAGGCGCACAATGCATTTTTTTAGAATATTGGAGTAAGATGACTTCTTTAGTTGGTTGCGTAGTATTTATTATGTGGTAGTGACATCCACAAGCCACTGCTGAAGGTTACAGCAAATTTCTTTGTTACACTTAAAGTGTTACTAAACCCACAACAGTAAAATCAGTCTGTATATCCAGTAAAGCATGCTTGTTATACTCACTGTGAATCCTAAGGGGTTAATCCTCTGCATTATGTAAAAAGGCAGTTTGATCCTGACTTCTCTGATCCTCCCCTTATTCCAGTGCCCCCCTCTTATCTCCTGATAAGACATATGGTGTGAAAACACCCTGCACATGCTCAGTTTGGTGTGTATTGCTAGAGAAGTTTTTTTTTCTTGGGAGAGTGCATGTGATCAGCACAGGGCCAAACAGCACTGTCCAGACATAGGTCAGGGGTTCTGCATCCTCCTAGAGTGGAAAGAAAACTCTGCCTACAAGCTTTAACATGTGCTCTGCTGAACACTGATAGAAGTCACAAGACTGATCTAATGCTGATGATGAGAAAAGGTATTTAGAAGTTTATATTTACTGAAATAATTGCATTTCCATGTTCTGTGTACTGTGGGAGACCAGATATAGTGAATGCAGGGTCCTGGGTTTAGTAACACTTTAAGCCTAGTACACATGATCAGAAAATCGTACAAGAAATACAGCTTTTGGAGCAATTGTGCGATAATCTGATCGTTAGTACACAGCTTTCTTCCAAAATTATTTGCAGGGACAAGCACGAAAAGTTTTCTAGTACAATACAGATCATATGGGCTTCATTTATTCAGTATAGTTTTCATCCGAACATACAATATATCACTTCTGAATTTTCGTAACATTACTAACCTCTTCACTTTCAATATGAGACTAGCATGCAAAAAAAAAATGGATGATCATTCATCCATCATGTGTACGGGGCCTTAGTTTAGTAGATGTAGCTATCCGTTTTCACTGAGCTATTCCAAGACCTAGAACTGCAAACCTTTATTAAATTCTTTGGGATCTCAGAAGCCTTGAGACCGTTTATTTGAAAGTAGTTGAGATTGAATTACTAAAGGAGTACTGACTGTTCACTACCACAGCGACAATTCTTTTAGCTTAGTAAATAAAGTGAAGCAATGTTCACATTGAATATGCAAGTGGAGTTATAACAGGATTTTTTTTCTTGTAGGTGATTGGATGATTGAACTAAACACAACTTCACCTTGTTTGCTAAGCTCATTGGATAGTTACTTTGAAAAGTGAATATTCCCTACACTTTTAGTAAAGCCATCTAACTGAATTGTGTACCCTTATTTGAATAATTAATGTATTTTATAGATCCAATTAATTTTATAGCAGTATACACAGTCCAAAAACCATGTACATATATTTCCTGTTGCTGAAGAATCTTATTTAGAGAGGTAATAAACCCCAAACCAAAAATGTATTATATTGCAGCTTACCAATCATTAGATGTGGTGGCTACATTAGTTTTCTTATATGTGTCTTTTCCCCTCTGTTTTCACCTGATGATCTGGCCAGTAACACACCTCCTCTATTACTGACTCTGGATAAATGAGCACAGGAGGGACACTAGACAGTAGCACTGTGAGTCTGGGGGGAGGGGGTGTAAAAGTATTAGCAAATTTAAATACACTGACTAATTGAAGCCAAACTCCAGCTCACACTTTTTAATCGGTCAGAGCAACAGTTTTTTTCCTATTGGGGAAAAGGTTTTACATGAATAAATAAAAGCTGACCATTGCAAGCACTCATGCCAGTGGTAAATGGTTTGCCCCAACCCTCAGTAACATCTGCAAAACAGCTTGTTTTGTTTAAAATCAACAGATTTACTGGCTGGATCACTAGGTGAAAATAAAGGAAATAAAGCATGAAAGGTAAAATAATGCAGACACCACATTTAAGAATTGGTAAGCTGTAATATAAAGTATGTTTGCTTTTGAGTTTAATACAGCTTTAACATACATTCCCTAAAGATATAAACATACACACCAGAGGGCAGTCTACCAGAGGTTGAATTACTTATCTACCATCTTCTTACCTATGTCTATTAGTTGGAGCACCCAGAAATCCAAGTAAAAAGATAAATGATTCAAGACGTTAGAATACATAGTATTATCTTTTATTCTTAGCCTACTCAGGAAAAATGGAAGTGGACTTTAAGTGGCTGCGATATCGTAGTCATTCCATTTTAATATGTACATGCAAAAGAATAATAGATTGTAAGCTCCAAGGAGCAGGGCCCTCCTAACCCACTGGTATTGAACTGTATTGTCTCCCGTTATATTGTAAAGCGCTGAGCAAACTGCTGGCACTATATAAATCCTGTATAATAATAATAATAGTATTGGTAATTTGATCACTTAGGAAAATATTTTTATTTCATCATTTACCTTAGAAAATATTTTCCAGTCAGTTATCCCTTTATAGGGTTACTATTTTTATTATCTTATTGTTATTGATTTATGCTTTAAACTTTCTGCTTTTGTTTATGTTAGCAAGCAAGTTATATTTAACGTTGATTTTATTTTTTTTTATTGTTAAAATTTCTAGTGGACACGAAATCATGTAAAGCCATAGCACACCATCTAGATATCAAAAATAAAGGAATTGGAATCAGCTACAATGAGCTGTCTTGGTCTGAATAGACATTTGATTCTATTGTGACATACATTTAGTATTATGATCCCATCTTGGACATTTACCAATTGGAGTCTGCTTGTGTGCAATTGTCACATAATCTCAAAGTAAAGGCATCTATTTCTAAATAAACAGCATCATGAAAACTAGTAAGTTCAGGAAAAACACAAACCAGGGTTTGGTTGTCAAAATAAATACCCCAAACTTTGAACACTACCATAGAGCACCAATAATCCATTTTGAAACAATGAAAAGAATTTTACATAACCTTGAGAGTTTTGAAGGGCAATTAAGTGTCAAGGTAAAAAAGAAATTAAAAAAAAAATCAACCAAAAGTTTAATTGCTCTTTTGAATTAGCTGCACTGATTCACAGCTGTGATGACAGTCCAACAACGTATCTATTTTCTTTATTTACTTTTAGCTTGTTGTGTAAATGATATCTTAAAAAATCCCCAATAAATCTTTTATTTCTAGTTTACACTACACAGCATAAAAAGTCTAGGTGATGAATGCTTTTGCAAGCCATTGAGGTTGATTTATTAAAGGTGAAAGGCATGTCCACTAAAGTGACTTTTCACTTGTTCTAATGTATAATATGAAGCTAAGTAAAGTTTCACATGGCAAAAAATACCCAGTCATATGCAAGGAAAATAATAGATTTTGTTTGCCAATGATCGGCTACTCATTGGCAAGGTGAAGCTATACTCCTAAGTTAGTTTAAACTTGAGTGAGCAAAAATGCATTTTTTACACCAAACTGCAAATTTGAGAGACGTAGCACAATTTTACTATAAATTATTAATTGCAGGTATAAGAATTTTTTTAATTGATTTCAGCAGATACAGTAATTTATGTAATAAGGTACCAGAGTATGTTCTGAAATACAGAATTCTAATTTATAATACTAAAATGCTATAACTATTATATAAATATATATAAACATTATTTCAATCCATGTACCTTAGATTGTACACTCCTTGAGGGTTAGGGACTGATGTCAATGTACACCAAATGTGTAAAGTGCTGCGTAAATTGACAGCTCTATATAGAAGTACCATAAATAAATAAAAATGTACACCATAAAACTTCCTCTCTTTGAAAGACTTCATTCATTGCCTATATAAGGTTTGTAGCTGCAAAGCAAAGTTTCAGCAATTGTGCAGCTAGAGCAGCATCTGCTGGTGTAATGATGGAACTGAAAAATAAAGTGCAAGGGATTCACATTTGTGAAATAACCATTGTAATTTTAATATTTTATTTATTACAAGTACGTATATAGCACTGTCAATTTATGCAGTGATATATATATATATTGTATGTTCAAATCAGTCCCTAACCCTCAAGGGGTATACAATCTAAGGTCCCTAACTTATATTCTTACATACACATACTAGGGCCAATTTAGACAGCATCCAATTAACCTACAAGCATGTCTTTGGAGTGTGGGAGGAAGCCCACACAGGCACAGGGAGAACATGCAAACTCCAGGCAGGTGATGTTCTGGGTGGGACTTGAATAAATAACCCTAGTGTTGCCAGGTGGAAGTGCTAACCATTTAGCCACTGTTCTGTCTCTAACACATGTCAACTTAAAATTAACATGTCACAAAAAAACCGTTTCAATCTATATCGGGGGTCAGCAACCTGTAGATCGTGATCTACCAGTAGATCACAGCCAGGTGACTGGTAGATCGGGGTCTGGGCTTGCTGACCTGCCTTCCCAGAGGATTGAAGAGTGCAATGCAAAGGGATTACTTGTAAAGTTGGAGCTGCAGTAGGGAGCAAGAGCCTCATAAGTTGATGCCTCCTCTGTAGTGCTATCTCCTCTGCCATGCGGAGTGATACCAGTTGCACTCCACCTCTTATCCCAGCTATCGGTCTCCAGAGTGGTGCCAGCAGCATGAAAGAAGAGATCTTTAGGTCAGTTTGAAGCAATACACTGGGCATAATAGTATAGCTAGCGGTCTCCAGAGTGGTGCCAGCAGCATGAAAGAGATCTTTAGGTCAGTGTGAAGCAATACACTGGGCATAATAGTATAGCTAGCGGTCTCCAGAGTGGTGCCAGCAGCATGAAAGAAGAGACCCTCAGGTCACTTTGAAGCAATACACTGGGTATAATAGTATAGCTAGCAGTCTCCAGAGTGGTGCCAGCAGCATGAAAGAAGAGATCCTCAGGTCAGTTTGAAGCAATACACTGGGTATAATAGTATAGCTAGCAGTCTCCAGAGTGGTGCCAGCAGCATGAAAGAAGAGATCCTCAGGTCAGTTTGAAGCAATACACTGGGCATAACAGTATAGCTAGCGGTCTCCAGAGTGGTGCCAGCAGCATGAAAGAAGAGATCTTCAGGTCACTTTGAAGCAGTACACTGGGCATAATAGTATAGCTAGCGGTCTCCAGAGTGGTGCCAGTAGCATGAAAGAAGAGATCTTCAGGTCACTTTGAAGCAATACACGGGGCATAATAGTGTAGTACACTGCTGTGCTGTGGTTTACCCACACCATGGGTGCAGTGTTGTGTACCTGCAGCTTTCCTGCGGTTTAGCTGTGCTTAGCCATAGACTTCTATTATATCCTGCAGATTTGGTGCACTTTCTGAAAGCACACCAAAACTCCTGAATGCAGGAGTTTTGGTTCACTTTCAGAAAGTACACCACA
The DNA here is from genome assembly GCF_062004578.1 of Staurois parvus. Lineage (NCBI taxonomy): Eukaryota > Metazoa > Chordata > Amphibia > Anura > Ranidae > Staurois > Staurois parvus. The sequence goes on along the minus strand of NW_028317979.1, from coordinate 8,153,118 downwards.
CCTGCAGGAAATAATAGCATTCTATGGCAAAGTGCAGCTAAACCGCAGGAAAGAAGTAGATGCACTGTGCTGCACCCATGGTGCAGGTAAACTGCAGCACAGTCTTATAAGGGGGCTCAGAACAGTAAGGGTTCATTTACATTTGTAAAACCCCACAGTTAAGACATGTTTTTACCACCCCACCCCACCCCAAACACACCCCCTTTAGCTGCAGGGGCCAGCCGCAGCAGGAGCTATATACCCTGTCATGGTTGGTGGGTTTAGCACCTGCCAAGCATGACCCACGAGGCTGCTCTGCAAATGCCCTGCAACCTTGTGCAGTACAGCAAAGAAGGGGTTAAAGTAGGCAGCGTTGTTTTGCTTTCTCACCACCTGCTTTAACAAGTTGGACCCCACAGACTCATGTAGTTGCGGGTTGCTTGCAGAGTTGCCTCATTTACTTGAATGGGTCGCAATTGTCAGGCGGTAGCACCCACCAAATGCAAGAAGGGGTTTAATTTCTGCTGCAGCATGTTTACAACTTTGGCATAGAAGTTGTTTTTAAACTTTAACCACAAATCTAATTTCTTTAATAAAGAAAAAGGTCTATTTCAACAAATCTTTCACCAACGAAATGCCATTTTTAACATTTAACAAATGTATCACATTCATTTAAAGAACAATTTACATACTGTAGTTCTATAGCAGGAGTCTCCAAATTTTCTAAAAAAAGGGCCAGTTTAATGTGACTTTGGGGGGGCTGGACTGTGGCCATTGGTAGTAGAAAAGGTTCTGGCGTCTGTTGGGAAAAACTATGCCCCATTTTTGTCATTGGAAGGGATTGTGCCTCATCGTTGGTGTCACTGGGTCCCATTGTAAGTGTCACTGGGAGAAATTGGGCCACATAATTGTTGTCAATAGGAGGAATTGTGTTCCATCATTTTGTCATTGGCAGAATTGTCCCCCTTCATTGGTGTCAGTGGGGGGAATTATGCCTCATTGTTTGTCAAAACAACCCAAAGAAATATATAATCCACACAAACAAAAGAATGTGTCAACAAATCATATATAACAAGACTCCTAAGTGGGATAAAAAAGGGAAACACCCAACTGGGCAATAGTGAAAAATTAAATCCGTGAAAGTGCTGCACTATTCATGTACTGTTATATATGGTACACCAAGGAAAGTGAATATGGTACAAGTGAACGAATAAATGTGAAATTACATAAAACCAAAGACATGAAGACGTAACAACAAACACGTGATCACAAATGCCTCAAAAACAAATATGAAAAAACAAAAATGATGGGCAATAAAGTGAGTGAATCACAACAAAAGGACAAAGCAATAAAATGACATATAACAAGCTTATAAAGAAGTGACAAAATCTGCCACAAAAAAATCGAACATAAAAGGTGAAGAGTCCAAAATACTGCATCTCCGTGAAAATTCCAATGATATCATTCCATGCTCAACCCCAATGGGTGACACATACCGCTAACAATTTAACAAATGTATACACCACCGGCTAGCATGCCCGCTCACCTCCATACTGTGACCCCTAAAGGCCAAAATACATCAAACAAGCACTCAGCAGAGTGGTCTAAATCCTGTTGGGGCTTTTAGCAGTACTCTGGAAACCATTAGCAACAGTGGTGGTATCCCCTCCTAGCGATGGTAAATCAGATAGCCTCTCCAGCAATCCCCATAAGAGAAATAGACTTCCATAGTGTAGTAAGTTAACCAATTTATTGCAGGTAACACGCGCCAAAAAATGCACTTACAATGAATAAAAAGGGTCTGCAGACTCACAAGCTTTAAAATCAGCACAGAACACTCTGGGTATACTTGCATGGGTGTAGTAAGATGGCAGCTGCCGTCTGCGCCGGAACTGATGTCACCATGCTTCCGTCCTATGCATTACGTCACGGGTCACATGACTTCCTCAGGGCAACAGGGCTCAGGGCCTCCGCAGCATGGAGGTGAGCAGGCATGCTAGCCAGTGGCGGATACATTTGTTAAATTGTTCACTGTATGTGTCACCCATTGAAGTTGTGCACGGAATTATATCATTGGAATTTTCACGGAGATATTTTGGACTCTTCGCCTTTATGTTATTTTTTTTTGTGGCAGATTTTCTCACTTCTTTATATGCTGGTTATATGTCATTTTAATGCTTTGTCCTTTTCTTGTGATTCACTCACTTTATTGTCCATCATTTTTGTTTTTTCATATGTGTTTTTTGATGCATTTGTGATCATGTTTTTGTTGTTATGTCTTTGGTTTTATGTCATTTCACATTTATTTGTTCACTTGTGCCATATTCACTTTCCTTGGTGTATCATATATATATATGAATAGTGCAGCACTTTCACGGATTTACGGTAATTTTGCACTAATGCTCAGTTGGGTGTTTCCCTTTTTCATCCCACTTAGGAGTCTTGTTATATATGATTTGTTGACACATTCTTTTGTTTGTGTGGATTATATATTTTTTTGGGTTGTTTTCACTATATAAGAGTATTGTAGCACCATTTTGTTTGTTTCTTTTCACTATCTGGTTATATAGTTAGGTGCTAGCAGCCATTCCTGGGTCTTTGGTTTTTTTCCTTTGGGGTGTAGTGGCAGCACAGGAGGCTTTTTGTATTTTAATACTCATGCTCTGCCACAAAGGAATGATAAGCTGCTGCACACACCTAAATGTGTTCACACATCAATAAAATTCCCCAAGAATAGTGCTGTTTTTTTGTTTAGTGTAGTAAGGCTTTATTACCATAAAAATGTGTAAAAACGGCACTCACACAGATACAGGGTTCACAGAACCTATTACAAGCATTTAAGGGAAAAACAGGGAGAAACCAGCTTCACAAGCTTCCTTCCTAAACATTACGCCATGAGTCATGTGACTTCTTCAGGGATAGCAATGATAACTGATATGCAAACAAACAACCAATGCAATTTTTGTGTAGACCAACCAATGTACTTAGTAGGGAAATTGTATATCCACATAAAGTGGCAAACATTCTAGGTAATAGAAAGTAGAGATGGAACTCATTTTTAAGGCTGTTTAACCCTGTGGCGACAGAATGTCAGGACCTGGGTCTGAACCTGCAACCTCTGCTGTGCCTTATGATGTTTCTTGCTGAGCCAGTTGGGATGCTATGTATAGATATATAGATATTTCACTAGCACACCAGACATTTCAGAGAAAACGTACAGACGTTTTATTAAATGATCACGTCACAGTGTAAGGTAGTGACATTTTGGCTCCATGCAGGACCCCTTCTTCAGTCAAATTAAAATGAAATCTGAACAGACAATAAAACTAACAGTTTAAATGCTTCTCTCGCTGAATATGAACATATTAAAAAATCACTTTTCTGTAATTGTGAAATGTACAGTATTTGTTTAATGGTTACTAAGTGCTGCAGATGGAGAGCCCACATGCCAGCCACTACATTACCAACTAGAGATATAGTGATTGATTTTAAATTACAGCTTAGGATGTGTAAGGCAAATGTAAGTTGGTTTTTATTGTATTTGATTTTTTTACATTTTGATTTGCATTTCTACTGATTATGCAGCCACAAACAGAACAAAGCGGTCCCTTGCAGATTCCATCTGGTCTTCTTAATGCCAATATTTTTTGAAATCAGAATACATTAATGTCATTGAGCTATATTGATCTCTAGCTTACTTTCTGCATATTTTTTTTTTTAATTTGGGCCTTATTTTTCTAGAACAAAATACATGAATAACTATTAATATATAACTGGGAAAAGGTGTGTGTACATGTGTGTTATGTATATATCAGGCTAGCTCATACGGTTTTCTGTTTCCACTTTCTTCTGTTTTAAGATGATCCTGAACTCCAAATTATCTTTTTCTATCCATCCAGGAGAATACATCCTTTATTGGGTAGAGTGGGCATCCAAATGGTGGACCTCAGTACAGTACAGTACAGTACACTTCCAAAACAAGATTGACGCAATTGATAGGGACATCGCCACTACACAGACACCCACCCCACTTAGCATTCCTCATACCATACCTCCCTCAACACTTTCCTACTTTGACCTCGCTACCACCGAAGAGGTCCTTAAGGTCTTCTCAGAAGCCCGCCTCACCACCTGCCCCCTGGACCCTGTCCCATCACAACTCCTTCGGTCACCCTCCTCTTCCAACCTATTCTCCCTCACTCACATCTTCAATCTTTCCCTCTCTACAGGTGCCTTCCCCTCCCCTCTAAAGCACGCGCACATCACTCCCATACTTAAAAAACCCTCCCTAGACCCCACCAACCTGAACAACCTAAGACCCATCTCCCTGCTGCCATTTACCTCTAAACTCCAAGAACGTTTAGTTTACAATAGTCTGAGCTCCCTCCTCACTGACAACAACCTTCTCGACCTCTTACAGTCTGGCTTTTGCCCTCTACACTCCACTGAAACTGCCCTACTAAAACTCTCTAATGACCTGCTAACTGCAAAAACCAACGGCCACTATTCAATACTCCTACTACTCGATCTCTCTGCGGCTTTTGACACGGTGGACCATCCCCCCCTCCTCAAAAAACTACACTCTCCTGGCCTCAGAGACTCCGCTCTCTCCTGGTTCTCCTCCTATCTATCGCAGCGTTCCTTCAGTGTTACCTATAACGCTGCCACCTCCTCTTCACTCCCTCTCTCTGTAGGGGTCCCTCAAAGTTCTGTCCTTGGACCCCTTCTCTTCTCCATCTACACCTCCTCCCTTGGTCACTTGATAAACTCCCACGGCTTCAATTACCATCTCTATGCTGCTGACAGGCAAATCTGTCTACCCCTCACCTCACCCCCTCAGTCTCCACCCGCATCGCTAGCCTACTAAGTGACATTTCAGCTTGGACACTTCCTCAAGCTCAACCTTTCCAAAACGGAGCTCCTAGTATTCCCCCCTGCCCGTGCCACCTCCACTGACTTCACCATAAATACCGATAACACAATCATCAGTCCATCTCCTCATGCCAGGGTACTAGGTGTAATCCTAGACTCCCATCTGTCCTTCCAGCCCCAGATCCAATCGCTGACAAAATCATGTAGACTTCACCTCCGCAACATCTACAAGATATGACCGTTCCTAACCCCAGACACCACTAAGCAACTTATTCACTCCCTTGTCATATCACGCCTCGACTATTGTAACTCCCTCCTCATTGGCCTACCTCTTCGCAGGCTATCCCCCCTTCAGTCTATCATGAACGCGGATGCCAGACTCATCCACCTCACTAACCGTTCTGTATCTGCCACCCCTCTCTGCCAATCCCTCCACTGGCTCCCAGTTGCCCAACGGATAAAATTCAAAACACTAACTATGACATACAAAGCCATCCACAACACTGCCCCAATTTACATAACCAATCTTATCTCTAAATAATCACCCAAACCGTACACTCCGCTCCTCGCAAGACCTCCTATTCTCTAGCTCCCTTATCTCCTCCTCCCATACTTGTCTCCAAGACTTCCCCAGGGCATCACCCATCCTCTGGAACGCCCTACCCCAACCTATCAGACTATCACCTACTCTACTTACCTTTAGGCGATCATTGAAAACCTATCTGTTCAGGGAAGCCTATCCCACCCTCTGCTAATACTGGAATCCTTTACTCTTCCAACCACTCCATCCCCTACAGTTTTTATCTATTGTACCACTCGCCCCTCCCTCCTAGATTGTAAGCTCCAAGGAGCAGGGCCCTCAATTCCCTCTTGTATTGAACTGTATTGTTACTGTATTGTCTCCCACTATAATGTAAAGTGCTGAGTAAACCGTTGGCGCTATATAAATCCTGTATAATAATAATAATAATAATTTTGATTGGCCCACGTCTCTTTAACCCCTTTTAAACTCACCACTGCAAAGCAAGTTCCCTGTGTTGGGATGGGGATGATGTATGGTAACTCTTTGGCACTGGTGCCTCCCAGACCTTTAAGGGGTTTTAGATGCTGGGAGGTGAGGTGGGTTTGTGATCATGTGACTGCTGTGATTTTCTGTCACAGCTGTCACATAATCGGAAAGCTTGGTGCATGCATGGTGCACGCTCTTAGCACAGTTTTGTTTTTTTGGGTATGCATATATGCGACCTCTCTGCATGAAGGCCCACCTGCCGAGAGGCCACATATATGAGTGTGGCTGGTGGGAAGGAGTTCTGTGAGTTTCAGCTGCAGTAGGCTTCAAAAATGGCCATCTAAACTCCATCTTAACACTGGGAAAAGAGGTGGGCCTTCTAACTAAAAAAGAGTATGAGTATTTGAGAACTGAAGAATTTAATCACCCTACCTTTTATATTATCCCTAAAATACATAAAAATCAAGAAAATCCCCCAGGTAGACCCATTGTTTCTGCCATTAATGGTCCCCTAGATAAAACAGGGAAATATATTGACCTGTTTCTTAAAGACATGGTTCCAAATCTTCCCTCCTATGTAAGAGACACTAAGGATGTGTTGGCTAAAATTGAAAATTTAATTATCAATGAAAATTCCATTCTAGTGGGAATAGATGTGGAATCACTTTACACATCTATCCCACATGAATGTGGTTTGAGATCGGCTTTCTACTTCCTTGATAAAACATACCCCACTTTAGGAGGACAGAATGAATTTATTAGTGAGTTGTTGGACTTTGCGTTACGACATAATTTTTTCCAATTTAATAATACCTTTTATCAACAGATTAGAGGTACCAGTATGGGAGCACCGTGGGCTCCGGCCTATGCGTGCTTGCATCTAGGTTTTTGGGAGGAGCAGGTCGTCTTCAGATCAACAAGGTTTCTTGTTAATGTCCAGATTTGGTTAAGATATATAGACGATGTGTTCCTCGTATGGAGAGGAACATCAGAGGAATTAAAACTTTTTATGGAGGAGTTAAATCAAAATCCCTTTAACATTGGACTCACATATGTGTTTGATGAAAGGTGTATCTCCTTTCTGGACTTGGAAATTAGACTTGAGAACGGAAGACTCCTCACAAAAACATATAGGAAACCTACTGCTGCCAATACCCTATTAGAGGCCAGAAGCTATCACCCACGTTCACTGATTTCAGGAATTCCAGTGGGACAGTTTCTGAGATGTCGGAGAAATTGTTCCAATATTCATGACTTTAGGATGGAAGCACAGGATCTTTATAGAAGATTTAGGGAACGGGGATACTCTCACTCTCAAATTAGAAAAGCTCGGAGACGGGCATATCAAACTGACCGTAAGGATTTATTATCTCCTAAAAAGGAGGAGAAGGTCAAATTAAGTGAGCAACCTGTTAGAATGATAACTCAATTTGGGGCCCAATGGCAAGCTGTAAAACAAATATTAGAAAAACATTGGAAGATTTTAACTCAATGTCCCAAATTGAATAAAATTGTAGGTGAGCGTCCCCAAATGGTAGCAAGAAGAGCACCAAATCTTGGTGACCTCCTTATTCACTCTGATTATCAACGTTAAAACAGACAACATGGTTAAAATCACGTACTAAAGGGATGTTTAAATGTGGAAAATGTCAAATCTGTAAATATGTGGACCGTACAGACTCTTTTTTTGACTCAAGGAATAGCACTCATTATAAAATTCAAAGTCTTATAAATTGTTCTACAGTGAGAGTATTATACATTTTGACTTGTCCCTGTAAGAAGATGTATATTGGTAAGACAAAAAGACAACTTAAAGTACGAATAGGTGAACATTTCAGAGATATTAGATCTAATGACCCTGAAAGTAATCTTGCCCAACATTATGCTAAATATCATGAAGGTAAATTGGATGGTACAAAAGTGAAAGGTTTCTATGCATTGCATTTCCCTCAAAGGAGAGGTGATTTTGATAGAGAACTGTTAAAAAAGGAGAAATATTGGATATATAAACTTGATACATTGTACCCTAAGGGGTTAAATGTGGAATGTGATCTCCAAGTATTTCTGGATAAATAGATTTATATGGATATGTTTCTCTATATTTCCACATGCTGGTTAAGCTGTGGTAACTCCTCAATCCTGTTAATGGCTGGATAACGTATTAATTGAATTATTGAGGATAATATGTTAACTAAATAATTAAGGTAAGCCTTCTCTGGGGAGATATTCAATTACCTGATGGTACACATTAAAATATAGGTCTAGAAATGTAGAAGGGACTAACTTTTGAATTATTTTCCTCTCCTCTGGGAATAAATGTACACTAATTAGTGGTTAATTTGAAGTATAGGAACCCTGAGCAAAATAACCCATAGAGGGATTTGTTAATTAATACCGCCATCTTGTGGTGGTCTTGTGGTAATTTTTACTGTGTCCTTGGGTATCTTTGACCTAATTAATAGACTTGGGGACCTTTTCATTAACACTGCCATCTTCTGGTGAAAGTGTGGTAATTTTCAATTGAATATAATTTCTGTGTTTTATTTGGTACTTTTGTGTATATTGCTGTATTTGTCAAGTCTTTCCTCCCTTTGATATTTCCAGTCGCTTATTGTTTTAATTTAACTATGACCAGCGGATGTGCTAAATATTTAGCCTTTTTCTTCCATTGGGGATAACTGCAATGTGATTTTTGCATATGTGGGTGGGTCTTAATCCACTATAAATAGAGGGTTGAAATGCAGTAATCCCATTGGTCCTGACGAAGCTGAGTGAGATACGCCCATCGGCGAAACGCGTTGACGTCATACGTCAGATACGTCACTTCCGGTCATGCGCACTAGGTGGAACGCACGCTGACCCACAAGGAGGTAGCCATCTTCACATGCCATGAGGCAGGCTTAGGCGGCACAGGCGCCATGGAGAGGTCGGAACCCGCGGTATGTCGGCTGATGTAAGCGGTGGTTCCCTGGTTCCATACAGCAGTACTTTTTTGAAGGGCAGTACTCATGAAGGATATCCTCTTCTTTCTTACTACCCATTGCATAGGTGGTGAGTGGACTGTTACAGGACATTAGTTTCAAGGTCCTCTGTGACCTACATGGCATAAAACGTCTAATATAGAGTTCAAAGCTCTTACAGTGACTTCCCTCATATTGTTTGTCTTATTACAGGATGGGGACATTATGGTGCTTTATATAGGAAACAAGGCATGCCATATATATTTCAACGGGCGGAGGAGCCGCTGGGCTTTATCTTGTTTTCAACAACAAGTGATGTGTAGTCCACATACTGTGGTGAAGTCATCACTTAAAGCAGTGTTCTGCTATTTGCATCTGTTTCTCCATCCAGGCAACAATCGGGGCGTTATTTACATCTAAAGAGTCCTAAATATCAGTCACTTCTATTACAGATGAATGGGCCCCAACCACATGTACCGGCATGGGACTGTACTGCATTTTATATATGATATCCTTTTGCTGCCTTATATAGGCTTATGGTTATGCCTCTCTTCTGACGCACACTGTGCTCGCCGCAATGCATACATGTGATATTTCATACCTTTGGTATAATTTTTGGGAAATCCCCTCTATGGGATAGAACCTACACGGTTATGACATATGTCTTTACATTTATTACATGTGACACTATATACCTATGGTATAATTTTTGTGTACACCTCCTTTGGGAAGTGTTAACCTATGTGCCAGTGTGGCAAAGACTTTAGACATTTTTGTCATTGTCTTGGCAGCACATTTATTCAGACCGGTCTTGGTGATTTTATATGGTTTTAGGTCTGTGTGTATATTGTCTCATACTGAGGTGATGGTAACCAGGGCGACTGCCCATATGTCAAATATTTATATGTAATAAAGCATAATTTTTGGAATTTTTTCTGAGTATCACATTCTGTTCATAGTGTAACCGCTTCCCTGTGAATTTCTTTTCACAAACCCTTCTTTTTTGTATGCCTCTTTGGGCTACTGAATGGAAGCCATATTTTGGGTGATACAGTAATTTATTTTGCAACCTCTAAATTAACTATCTTTATTCAAAAATGGCTTTGATCTCCTGCAGGCGACTTCATAATCTGGATGTTGACCCTGCCTGATTGATCTGTAACCACGAGTGGTGACAAATCATGTGATCACCATGATACAAGTGAAACTAAACTGCATCTGTGCACCACAAACTGAAAATGCAATTTCATTCATTTTTAAATTCAAAGCAAACTCATCAATCCACCCAAGTCTCCTTGCTTTATTTTGTTGAGAGATCAGACACCTAGCATTTCTAGCAATGGTCATTTTGAGTAAAGGCAGATGGTTCATGTAGCATTTACTTCCTGGCATCCATCTGCCCTTAGCTCAGGCATACAGGCAGGCCTATTTATTTGCTAATGCTAGCAGCATAATAATTAAAAATAGTTGATGTTGGTTGAGAGAGTTTCGTTTCGCTTTAATGAATCATGGCAATCAAAGGAAAGTTTATGTCCAGCAACAAACATTTCTGCTGCCCATTACATAGTATCAACCTCAGCTGTAAGAAGAAGAGAACTCTGTGATAGGCAAAGTAAAATGTAAAAAAAAAATGATATTTTTAAAAATCATCTGTAAACAATGAATCACTGGTAAATTACAGCTATAATAGAAATGGCTTAAAATGTAAAATGTATGCAATTCATTCAAATAATTTTGTTGAAGTACACACACACCATAAAAATACATCCCTTATCTTTTGGTGGAGCATAGTCTGGAACAAAATTATTCAATCAAGCGTAGAAGTAGAATTTCACTTACACTTGCAAAACTGTAGTATTCTGACAGTAATTAACAAAATGAAAATGCATTTATCTAGCAACAGTATATAAAAACAGTCCTAATTTGCTATAACAGTCTCAGTTTTATCACACTGGCCTGTGATTAATAAAAGAAAAAGAAAAAAAATGTTGGTTGACAAAGTTGGGACCCTTGAAGAAAGCACAACAGTTCCCAGAAGACAACAGGTTACCTTATGCAATGTTAGTCTCTCACCAGACCTATGGTGCCCTTTCTGAGTCTCCGGACACATGCTTTGGTTAAGCTCATATCCTCAAAATGGTATAGGAGTTGATGTGATGTCTCTTTCAATCCTGCTGAGATAGTCCTTGTTTTCCTTCCTTATAATGACGGGGAGGAGGGGGGGGGGGTGCTCTCCAGTACAGACTGATTTCACCAGCTCTCAAAATCACACCTCACACCCTCCCAGGGAAAAAGTTATTGGTTTCTCAGAAAAGATCCTGCACAATGAATCTTCTCTGAGGTATGTCTCAATTGTGGTCAGCTATAGCAGGGTTCTGTTCAGCCAGCAGAAGCAGCTCTGTCTTTTCCCCACACATCTGCTTGCTTCCAGCCAGTTCTCTCCTTTTTCCTCCCCGGCCTGCAGGCCTCTCTTCTCCGTGCTATGTTTCATCAGACAATCACCTGCAGGATCAAATCAGACCCAACCAAGATGGCCTGCCTCTTGCACATGAGACACTCCATAGATGAGCATTGCAAATCACCTCCTTAACGATGACTGCTACACTTCTGCATTAATGAATATTCAGTTTAACCCTGTCCAAACTGAAGGAGCAGCAACAAATAAAGAAGTCCTGGAAGTTAAAGTCACAGCCCAGGTTACAAACAGACAGACAATGTATGGGAGGAACAACTCACAGCGTGTAAGGGAAAGAAGAGGAGAGATAGAAGAAAGGGTGAAAAATAGCTACAGAGAAAAAAGTAGTGAAATAACTGGGGGAAAAAAGGGTACAGGCAACAGAGATGGGGAGAATGAATAGGGTAAGAAAGATGAATATGTGTGCGCATGCGCAGAACTACGATGGGTCCTGCTCTTACATGGGGGCATGTGGGTGCACATGCACGTGTGCGAATCCACACGTCTGCCACTAATAAGACTGGCGCCAGGCGGGCTATTTAAATTAGACAATTGAACTGGGTTCCTGCCGTTTGGTCTCTATAGTTTCCAGAGTTATCTGCTACCCGTTCCTGTGTTTGATCCTCTACTGCTGACCCTATCTGCCTCTGACCTTGCCTGAATGCTGCCTTCATTGATCCCTGACCTATCTTTGTTTAATTAAAAAAAATATTTAGAGTGCAATTAGAAAGCAAACTACCAAATGAATGCCCTATGTGTGGTTAACAAATGGTGTGAAAATCATTTTGGTATGCAAAGTATTTAGAAATGTATTGTTGAGTAAACCATTTGATTCCAAAACTTCAGGTTTTTTTTAAATGAAGATTTTAAATTACCCCAGGATATGAAAGGGTTAAAAAGGTATTAGAGTCCACAATCTGGTTGCTTTTTGAAGTGTTTAGCTTGTGGATGAAACTCTGTTTATTAGACTGACTTGGTAACTAGCCCTGCTTGTTTTGACTTTGTTTGACCCAAGTCTTACTGTGACTAGCTCCAAACCTTGATTCTGTTCCATGTTGTGGTTTTGATGTTTATGTTTTGTCACTCCAGTCAGTTATTCCTGACTTAACTTTCGACTTCGCACTGGTCTCTTCCATAGGTACCAATGGTACTTTACTGTATTGACCTCTAACCAGCACTAACTGTTTTCAGTATTTAATCTTGTGAGCAGGATGCAGAGTGGGCAGAAATCACACAAAGGCCAAGGTAGCGTGAACTTGAATTGTGTATTACAGAAAGTTCCAACAAGATACAATTAGGCCCGGTGGGTTGGTACAGTCATCTGGGACCACTTACTAAACTGTAGCAACAGTCTGTTGACTTTGGATAATGCCAACAGCATTTGCAACAAGGAACAGGAATTCCACCAGGCCGGTCCACACCCAAACGAGAGGCTTCCTAAATGGGAGGATAGGCTTAGTGCCTGCACTGTCCCTACTCCTCCAGAACCTCTCCCTGACTCTAAACACTTTCCCTGACAGATGGGGAACCTATCTCTAGACTAACCACTCACAAACCTCAGGCAAAAGCAGTAAGCCAGTGTCTTAAATAGCAACTGCCCTCACCAAAGATGGCCACGGAGGTCAAACAGGGAATCAGAGTCCAATCTAACAGAGGCACCCCTGATGACCACAGGAAGTCTTAGAGAATCTAGGTTCCCCATAACTTCCTTCCCCTTCTGCATTTCTGCTTAAACCTAGTGCCACCAACAGAGGGGAGTAGTGACTGCACCTGCCTCCAATCTTCTGCTGTTTTATGGATTAGGCGAGTAGCCCTCTAGGCTTGTAACATCTTGTTTTTAAACTGTTTTATCTAGCAGAATGGTTGCCTTCCCTGGAGACATTGGTTTGGCATGTAAGTCCTGCAGACAAAAAGTATCAGATCACATTTTTCAAGCATACCCAAAAGGTTGCTACTGTGGGATTTCTGAAGCTTCGTCCAGGGCTGTGTCACCATGAGGCAAATTGAGGTGGTCACCTCAGATGGCACTCATGAAGGCAGGTGGGGGGAGGGTGGCACTGAGACTGGAATGTGTATACCAAGTACTTCATCCTCCTGATAAAAGCACAGGCTGAGTTACTGACCTCCCTGACCAGGCACTGTAAAAAATGACTGCCTTGGGTTGGCATCCACGCCGGCATGGCCCTGGCTGTGTCTATAGTGCCTGATTGGAAGATAAACTTAACATACCTACTTTAGATTTCTACAGATGTACTGAATTTTGCCAATAAAATCTAAAGTGACAAACTGAAACAAGGCACTCCCTATGGAGGTACAAAACTGGTGAAGAACTGGACAAAAGTGAGAAGCTGAGACAGATCTGTTGGAAAATGATCAGAGTAGTATCACTATGGTGTGCCAGATATCAAGTTTTTTTTTACTTCAGAACCTTTAAAACATTGCTTAAAGCATGGATCCACTAGTGCATTAAGCTTAATTTTCCTTTAAAAAGTGTATCTAAACTCTGAAAGAAACATGTTTTCTATGTGCCCCTTTCCTGACACAATACTGGTGTGATGTGTGATGCAAGGTGGAAAAATGCATACATGCTGCATTTTTCTGTAGCACACTAAAAGTTACCACATTTTACAGTACTGCAGTACAACGCACCACACTGCTGTGCAGAGACATGAATGAAGTGTTACTTTCTGCACTTCTAATAAAGCTTAAAATATAAAAGTAAACACTGTGATGAGCTGAAGCATGTATCACACTGCCTATTCAGTGCAGTGCAAATCTGATAGCTGCTTGCCCACTATAATGAAGCATTTAGCGCATGGACAGTGTGAAGGAGCACTTCAAAGTTAAAGTGTTACTAAACCCACGACAGTAAAATCAGTCTGTATATGCAGTAAAGCATGTTTGTTACTATGGAACCTAAGGGGTTAATCCTCTGCATTGTGTAAAAATGCTGTTTGATCCTGTCTTCTCTGATCCTCCCCTTCTTTGTGTCCCCCTCTTATCTCCCGATAAGACATATTTTGTGGAGTCACATGCTCAGTTTGGTGTGTATTGCGAGGTTTTTTTTTTTCTTGGGAGAGTGCATGTGATCAGCACAGGGCCAATCAGCACTGTCCAGACAGAGGGCAGGGGTTTTTGCATCCTCCTAGAGCAGAATGAAAACTCCTCCTACAAGCTTTAACATGCTCTGCTGAACACTGATAGAAGTCAAGAGACTGCTCTAACTGCTGATGAGAAAAGGTATTTAGCAGTTTATATTTACTAAAATAATTGCATGTCCATGTTCTGTGTACTGTGGGAGACCAGATATAGTGAATGCAGGGTCCTGGGTTTAGTAACACTTTAAGTTCACCTTCTAAAAAATATTAATAAATGCACATTTTCTTGCCGGTAAAAAAATGTGCATTTATTATTTTTCTTCTTTGGAACCTGTAAAGCATTGCACCCATGATTCGAAGATCACAGGTGCAATGTGAGGCTTTTACAGACTGTCAGTAGAGCTATCTGCCCATACCTTTGATAAATTCAGGAAGATCAATGAACTATAGGAGTGCTCACCAGCACCCGTGTAATTCATTGAGAAGCTGTCTGCTGTAATGGGTGGTGGTAGTTGTAGTTCATTCATTCACAGAACTCTATGAGTGAATGACGCGGACATACTGTTTTTGAATTGTGACAGTGTGGAGAGAGGATTCCCCACTTGCTGTAACAATGGGGGTTAGGGTCAGTGTGGTGGAAAGTGATTTAGTAACATGTTACATTTTACACCCTAAATTTGGGTGTACCATGTTACTAAAGGCAAATTTATCCTTTAACATATGCGGCTTACCAGTTTATAGATTTGGTGATTGCATATGTTGTATTTTTCAGGCTTTTTTCCATTTGTTTTAACTTGGTGATCCTACCAGTAACACACTTCCTATCCTAGGGTGACAACGCTCACTCACTGTACGATATCTATGGAGAAGTAGTGTTGCCATCATGTGTTGCTCCCAGGGCCGGTGCTAGACTATTTTGCACCCTAGGCAAGACAAGCTATTTACACCCCTCCAAAGAAAGATAAATACATTTAAAAAATGTAAAACGGTAGAAAATATTAAATCAACAAAACAATAAACTGCTAAATTTGTTCTGATTTGCAAAAATAAGTGCCATAAGATGCCACCAGTACCTATATTAAAGACAAAATCAGTGTCACAGACGGATTGTGGCTGGCAGTGGCAGGGTGACAGTTGCAGTGAGTGGAGGATGATGGATCCACACTCTGACAGATCCCAGGCTGGAACTCCCCAGGCAATGGGGGGAGATAAAACGCTGTGACAGCAGGCAGCCCAGCCCATACACACACAGAGAACACCTGAACTTTGTGATCCCACACAGTGACAAATCTGACACAACCCACCACCACACAACACAGATACAGATCAGCAGGCCCAACAGGCACTAGAAGAGCAGGCTTTGCGATCGTGGTGATGTAATCATTTACTGACACATTGCACATGTGATGGATGGCCGCCTAACACTCACACAGACAAGAGACATCCGATATTACCTTCCTCTGAAAGCGCAGCTCCTCCTCCGCTGATGAATGGGAATAGAAGGGCTGGAACTCCACAGTGATCAACAGCCGCCAGCATGCAGTGAGGGACTGAATCTGAGAGGAACACTGGAAGGAGCAGCAGCTCAGCTGCTAAACTGACCCCAGACACCTTCCTCTGTCTTTTCTTTCTCCCCTTTGCCGCCCCTCCTCTCAGCTGGAGGATCATTAATGATGTGACAGAGTCACACAGAGAGAGAGTGCCGCCCTAGGCGGCCGCCTAGTTTGCCCAGTGGAAGCACTGGTTCTGGTTGCTCCAATAATTTCTACTATAAGCACCTCTCCCCATCTTCATTACATAGGGAGGAGATGTGTTGTAGGTCAAATAAAGATAGCTGGGAAAGCAAATACGATTGTGATTTTAGCTCAGTGCACAGGAAGTTACAATGACACTGGAATTCTGGCAAGATCTACAGATATTTTTCTGTACTTGGAAGACATTTTATTGGCCTGAAAGAACAAACCTAATGAAAACCACTACATCTAAGGACTGACAACTGCAATACATTACATTTACATAACCTTTAAAGATGAATCCAATGGATGAATCTTCCTACAAAACATTCTTTATGAATGTGGTGACTGCATGAAGAATATCACATGGATTGGTTTTTATACCTTTACCTTACTTACATTATAGGAAAACAGTTTTTTTTTTTTTTTAACAAAAAATGCACTGATTGTTGAACAGGCTGAATTCTAAATTCCTTAAAAATGTCCTAGTGGTTTGAAAGTGCTTGTTTATAATCCCCAATAGTCACCAATCATACAGTGCAAACTAAAATGAGAGTCCGATGTTGTAATACAAACGCTTTCATGGTGTAATAAAGACTGATATTGCAGCCTCAGCTACTAGAGGTCACCATCAGGCAGCTCATAATACATGCATGTAAGGTAATCCAAATGTCACCAACAAAAGTCAGTAAAGTGCTAGAGATTTACATATACATTCCAAAGATTTGAGTTTTTCAGTGGATACTGAAAACGTGTTTATGTCCTATTGCGTCTACATTTCCATGTATTATTATTATCCATTTCTTTTACCAATCTAGAAACAGATTTTTAATGTTTAATTTAACCACTTGACCTCCGCAAGGGTTCACCTCCTTCAAGACAATGGCATTTTTTTCCATTCAGCACTATGCTACTCTTACTGGCAATTGCTCGGTCATGTAATACAGCTTTCTTTTGGTGGTATTTGATCACCACTGGGTGTTTAAAAAAAAAAAAAAAATCTTATATAAATGAAAAAAGACAGCACATTTTGAAATAAAAGCAATAGTTTTTACTTCTTGTTTTAAAACATAAATAAAAAATTCTAATTTCTTCATAAATTTAGGCGAACGTGTATTCTGCTTCGTGTCTTTGGTAAAAAGGAAAAAGCCCAAATAAGTGCATATTAATTGGTTTATGTGAAAGTTATAGCATCTACAAATTATTCTATATATACTGGAATTTATGCAGCTATGACTGCATACTCTGTCAGCGACTTATAATGGGACCGTAATAGTGTGGTGGTCGCTGGGTAGTACATTTACTGACTAACTGACACTGACATCAATAGTGACACTAATAAAGTGATCAGATATAACACTGTACACTGTCACTGTAATGACACTGGCTGGGAATGGGTTAGTATCCAGGGGCAATCAAGGAGTTTACTGTGTGCCTAACAAGTGTAATGTTTGTATTATGTGCTGCTTTTACTAAGATCTAGCTGTTCTTTTCTCCCTGTTGTGCAGAATTTTGTATGTTTGCAAAGACATGACTCTGTGCTGTGATTGGCTACAGCCAATCAGCAGGTCCAAGGACAAAATCATTGGCCGGGACCTGTTGACAAAATCGCACTGTAGCCAGTGACAGCGTGGGTCAGCAGGGGGTGCTTGCATGCGCTCCAAACCTGAAAGAAACTATGAAGAGGAGAGAGCGCCGACAATGACTGCAATACCTACAGTTGTGTCCAAAATTATTCAACCCCCAATGCTGTAAAGGGGTTTAGGGACTATAGTGTACATTTGGAATTGTATTCAGAATCAAATCCTACAAGGACGTTGTAACTACCCAAATGCAACTAAAATGACATCAATTGTTTATGTAATACAGTAGTAAATGGTTCTTATGTGGTTTCTTCATTGCCACAATTATTCAACCCCTTAAAGACTACCACTCTGAAGAACAGAGGTTCATACAGGTGCTTTCCATCAGGTATTGAAAACACCTGTGGATGTCACCGAGCAGCAATCAAGCATAATAAGCACCAATTAGGCAGCTTTAAAATGACTGTGATACTCAGCTCCTTCTAGACATTTACTGGTGTGGTTACAAACATGGTGAAGGCAAGAGAATGGTCCAGGAAGACAAGAGAAGAGGTGATTTCTCTTCACAGGAAGGGCAATGGCTATAAGAAGATTGCAAAGATGTTAAACATACCAAGAGACACCTTAGGAAGCATCATTCGCAAATTCAAGGCAAAGGGCACTGTTGAAACGCTACCTGGTCGTGGCAGAAAGAAGATGCTGACTTCGACTGCTGTGCGCTACCTGAAGCGTAGAGTGGAGAGAAGTCCCCGTGTGACTGCTGAGGAACTGAGAAAAGATTTGTCAGATGTGGGTACAGAAGTTTCAGCCCAGACAATAAGACGCACACTGCGTAATGAAGGCCTCCGTGCCAGAACTCCCAGGCGTACCCCCTTGCTGTCTCCAAAGAATAAGAAGAGTCGACTGCAGTATGCCAAAAGCCATGTGGACAAACCACAAAAGTTGTGGGATAGTGTTCTGTGGACTGATGAAACAAAATTAGAACTGTTTGGGCCCATGGATCAACGCTATGTTTGGAGGAGGAAGAACAAGGCCTATGATGAAAAGAACACCTTGCCTACTGTGAAGCATGGTGGAGGGTCAATCATGCTTTGGGGCTGTTTTGCTTCTGCAGGTACAGGGAAGCTTCAGCGTGTGCAAGGTACCATGAATTCTCTTCAGTACCAGGAGATATTGGATGGAAACGTGATGCAGTCCGTCACACACCTGAGGCTTGGGAGACGTTGGACCTTTCAACAGGACAATGATCCCAAGCATACCTCCAAGTCCACTAGAGCATGGTTGCAGAGGAAAGGCTGGAACATTTTGGAGTGGCCATCGCAGTCACCAGACTTAAATCCGATTGAGAACCTCTGGTGGGACTTAAAGAAAGCAGTTGCAGTGCGCAAGCCTAAGAATGTGACTGAACTGGAGGCCTTTGCCCATGAAGAATGGGCGAAGATACCCGTAGATCGCTGCAAGACACTTGTGTCAAGCTATGCTTCACGTTTAAAAGCTGTTATAACTGTAAAAGGATGCTGTACTAAGTACTAAGATTGAATGTCACTTGGGGGTTGAATAAAACTGATAATGCTGTGAGCACAGAAAAGACATTTGTGGTTATTTCATTATAACTGTTATGTTATATTTGTCTGACCTACAAGTGCCTCTTTAATGTAAATGTAAGCAAGATGACTGAATGATCAAAAGCAATGTCAAACTGGCCAAAACACTCAATTTCAGTGGGGGTTGAATAATTTTGGACACAACTGTATGTGGCAATGTCACCCATAGACCTACCATTGAATATCCATTGTCAGCTGTCCCACCTCTCCTTAAACCGCGCTGAGAGCCGATTATGTGACAGATAATGTCAGGGTAGTTAGAACAGGGCTTAGAATGAGGGTGGGAGCAGGTCTAGGTTAGATAGGATTTGAATAGACTTCTACTTTAACTCCAATAATTAGGCAAAGTCTACCTTTGCAGTGGAGCTTCAGGCTGGAATGTGGTGTCAGGCTCCTAGAGACTCTTCTTCCAGCTCTCTGACCAAACCTCTGTACAGGCTTTCAGTTAGAAAGCTGAAGGAAGTGTCAATGGACGACAATTGTTCTGATTACTGCACTAGCAATCCACTGAGAACTCAAATGCCACCTGATGCGGTTGCAGATGGGACTTTTTCATTCACAGATCTCTCAAAGGCCCTGTGACAGGGGTTCTGGGGCAGAAGAACCCTTGCACGCTGTCATGGGGGAAAGGAGGTGGGCAAAACAGGTGTTAAGAAACATGTTAAATGTTACACCCTAAATATGGGTTATATGTAACATGTTTCTAAAGGTGAACCCAGCCTTGAAGAAGATTGAAAACTATTTTTGAAATTACATCAATATATTAAAACATATATGAAATTCAAGTGATTGAGTTTAGGTGTTCTTTAAAACATCGCTTAGCAAATGTAGCCTAATATCTACCCATAATACACAAAAAGCTCAATTTACTGATATGGATGTTTGTGAATTGACTATTACAGTCAAAATATAAAAAAGAAAAATCAATAAAATGCCGTTTGTAGATGGTGGAGAAAATACTGCTTTTGTGAATTGAGCCAATAATGCCAATACCTGGATGAAGAGTACAATTTTTCATCATGTTTACCAAGGCAAATAAAGAGAAACTGACGACAATGAATTCAATACAAATTCTATATACATAGACAAACTAAAATATTCATAAAACATGTAAAACCATAATAACACTAACTTTGCATGAGTAAACAAAAACTTGACAGCAAAATGTTGCATAAAATCTAAAGGACCATTCACACCATAGGTTCACTCTGCTGCAATGCACACACATTTTTGTGTGTTGAGGTGCATTACCTTATCAAGCCCTTTTAAAATCAGTGAACTGTCGATGTACTTGCATAAAAACTTGGTCATGCACAATTGTTTTCAGCATAGAGCAATGCAGTGCACAGAGAATAAGCATCTATGGTTTTGGTGTGCTATACCACAGGTGCATTAGTAAAAAAAAGTAGCAAAAAATCAAAATTAATATAAAAATAAATGTCAACTTCCAATATAGTACATTGAACTCCAAAGTGATGTATGTACATATGCTGCGACAAAGTTTACAAAATTCCTGATATTCCTCAAATGATCCTAACTTGTGAAAAATTATAGCAAAAGATAAATGAACACAACATCCAAAAAATGTTTTATATAAATTGTGTCCTTAAGCTTCAGTAATCAAATTCCACCATTAGTGACCAAACAAATATTATATGATATTATGTTTTATTTTATATTAAGTTCAAACCACAACATAAACATCCATTAAAATATCCTTGAAGTGTGTGTGCTGTGCTTGTGCATCTAAAAATCACACGTGAAGTGCCAAAACACCTAATGTCACTCCAAACTGCTCTCCTTAGTTATAGACCTCAAAATTATAGGAGGACTACAATAGACATGTGCTTTTAGTTTCGATTAGCTTTCAGACGAACATCTGTATATGAATGTCTGCATAGACATAGCAACAAATGTAAACGAATCCAAAAAAGTTATAACGAAATTAACAAATGCGTTTGTTTCATTTGTTTCATTCAGATGACGTCACATGATGCAATAGTAGTTCGGGCTCATTAATAAAATTCTCAAATTTGTTCAATATTTTGAATTTGGATAATTAATGGGTCCAAATTACATTCCATTCATTAATTTTTGATCTTTGTTGTATACTTACATTGGTTCAGCTTGAGACAATGCAGGTATGCTTATCCCATATGTGAAGGGCTGCTGGGAAAGCTGGCAATCAATGTAATAATCAGTACTACTATAATGATAGTTATGAACTTATGGGTCCCGTGCAACAGGGGTTATAGCCCTCTCTGACTCTATTCATAATGAAAAAAAAACAAGTTTTTGCCAATAGTTACACTTTAAATCACTTAGTAGCATGAAATTAAGGGCACAGTGTTGTACAGATTTATGTCACTTTTGCATTACTCCAGAGGAGGAGTAAAGGGAATACTGAGGATACTACACACAGGGAATATAGCAGTTCATTGACAGCCCTATAATTACAAGTCTACAGCAGTTAGAAACATAGAAATGTGACGGCAGAAAAAGACAAGAGTGGTTCATTGAGTCTGCCCATTTGTTTTTTTTTTTTTATGTGTTGTTTTTTTTT
Organism: Staurois parvus; assembly: GCF_062004578.1. Taxonomy (NCBI): domain Eukaryota; kingdom Metazoa; phylum Chordata; class Amphibia; order Anura; family Ranidae; genus Staurois; species Staurois parvus. The sequence goes on along the minus strand of NW_028317979.1, from coordinate 8,131,262 downwards.
GTTAACTTTTTGTCTGAGTATAGATCTGTGCTTGTCTCATGTGTGTTTGAAGCTATTTACTGTTGACTGGCTCACTATCTCTTCTGGAAGTTTATTCCAAGCATCAACTACTCTTTCAGTAAAATAGTACTTTCTGAGATTAGTTTTGAACTTTCCTCCAGTTAGTTTGAGGTGATGACCCAGTGTTCTTGATTTTGGTTTCATGTTGAAAATACTGCCCTCCTGAACATAATTTACCCCCTTGATGTATTTAAAGGTTTCAATCATGTTTCCCCATTTCTCTTTCCTCCAGACTGTACATGTTAAATTCCTGAAGTCGCTCTTGGTATGTTTTATCTCCAGACCTTTCAGCACTGCTAAAGCACAGAGAGAAGAGGAAATTGCTAAATCTAATAGGAAAGGAGAAAACGTTTTACCAGTTTCTCTGTACTCTGGATCATGCAGGAATTGTTTGCATACAAGTAAATGACCATATATTTGGAAAATGATTGTTATTGTAATATTTGATATTATGTCATACAAAAGTGAACTGATCCTTCAAGCAAGGTGAAGCAAAGTAACCAGTCTTGTTAATTAAAAAAAAAAATCTGTCCTTCCACAAGACAATATGGAAAATGCTGTCTGTCTATTATTGGCCCAACAGGAGTTGGTAAAATATATTTAAAGTAGAATAAACCTTTGTAAAAGAAAGGAAAGAAGTAAATAAATTAGTTTAAGTCTGATTTACAACGGATAGGCTACTACTTTACTTTGTGCCTGTGTTTGTAAATTTCCCTACAGTCTTTTATATTGCAATGAATCTGCTCTCATTGCTACTGTATGTTAAAACAATCATACTTAGCAGCTGCACTATTAGATACACCTACGCATAAATGCAAACAGTCAAACATTGAATTATGAGGCTGCAACACCACAAACGCAACTTCAACTAAATGGAACACAAATAATTTCAGCAGCATTAATTCTAAAATTAGTGTTGGTGCCAGATGTGGTGTTTGAAATCTTCCAGAAGTTCATCAATTTCTGAAATGCTGCAAACTTTCTTTAATTCAAAAAAAATAGAGTATATAAAAACCTTTTCGATGCTTCCTCTACCACACTCCCAACAGTGCAACAACATACAGTTGCAAGAAAAAGTATGTGAACCCCTTGGGATTACGTGGAGTTTTGCACGAATTAGGCATAAAATGTGCTCTGAACGTCATCTAAGTCACAACAACAGAAGAACACAGTCTGCTGAACATAATACTACACAAACATTAGATGTTGCCATGGTTTAATTGCGCTTAACATGTAAACATTCACAGTGCAGGGAGGAAAAAGTATGTGAACCTTTGGACTTAATAACTGGTTGACCCTCCTTTGGCAGCAATAACCTCAACCAAACGTTTCCTGTAGTTGCAGATCAGACCTGCACAACGATCTGGAGTAATTTTGGACCACTCCTCTTCACAAAACTGTTTCAGTGTAGCAATATTCTTGGGATGTCTGGTGTGAATCGTTCTCTTAAGGTCATGCCACAGCATTTCAATCGGGTTGAGGTCAGGACTCTGACTGGGCCACTCCAGAAGGCGTATTCTGTGCTGTTGCAGCCATTGTTTTGTTGAATTACTTGTATGCTTTGGGTCATTGTCCTGTTGCATCACCCATCCTCTGCGGAGCTTCAGTTGGCAGACAAATGGTCGTACGTTTTCCTGCAAAATGTCTTGATAAACTCTGGAATTCATTTTCCCATCAATGACAACAATCCGTCCAGGCCCTGAGGCAGCAAAGCAGCCCCAAACCATGATGCTCCCTCCGCCATGTTTTACAGTGGGGATGAGGTTTTGATGTTGGTGTGCTGTGCCTTTTTTTCTCCACACATAGTGTTGTGTGTTCTTCCCAAACAACTCAATCTTGGTTTCATCTGTCCACAGTACATTTTGCCAGCAGTGCTGTGGAACATCCAGGTGCTCTTTTGCAAACTTCAAACGTGCTGCAATATTCTTTTTGGACAGCAATGGCTTCCTCCGTGGTGTCCTCCCATGTACTTCATTCTTGTTTAATGTTTTCCTTATTGTAAATGTGTCAACAAAAATGTTAGCATGTGCCAGAGCTTTCTGTAGGTCTTTAGCTGACACTCTGGGATTTTTCTTTACCTCATGCAGCATTCTGCGCTGTGCTCTTGCAGTCATTTTTACAGGACGACCACGCCTAGGGAGAGTAGCAACAGTGCTAAACTTTCTCCATTTGGCTTTTGGAGATACTTTTGTAACCCTTTCCAGCTTCATGCAAGCCAACAATTCTTGATCGTAGGTCTTCTGAGAGCTCTTTTCTGCAAGGCATGGTTCACATCAGACAGTGCTTCTTGAAACTAGTAAACCCAAAACAGGTGTGTGTTTTTTAAGGGCAGGACAGCTGTCAGCAACACATCCAATATCATCACACTGATTGGAGTCAAGGTTGGCTCACTCCTGGCTCCAATTAGCTCTGGGAGAAGTCATTAAGCTAGGGCCTCACATACTTTTTCCTCCCTGCACTGTGAATGTTTACATGTTATGTGCAATTAAACCATGACAACATCTAATGTTTGTGTAGTATTATGTTCATCAGACTGTGTTCTTCTATTGTTGTGACTTAGATGATGTTCAGAGCACATTTTATGCCCAATTCATGCAAAACTCCACGTAATCCCAAGGGGCTCACATACTTTTTCTTGCAACTGTATATCAGCAAATGTCCACATATGAGTCCATATATAGTGCTTTTTCAATAAATAGTGCTTTTTCAAACGTTGGGGACTAATCCACTTTGCTGATTTTCAATCCAGGAACCTCAAATCAGGATACCTCAAAAAAATATAAAAACTCAATATAGTGCATTATCATTAAACAGAAAAAAAAACACTCGTGAAACTAAAAAGTGATTCCTCCTAAACTCCCACCCGTGACAAATCAACACTCCAAAATGTGATTTAGTGCAACACTCCACAACCAGTGTCACCATCCAAATGTACTAAATACCATTACCCTCTCATGGAAGATCACATGCATCAAAATAAAATAGTGCCATCTCTCTTGTGATATAAAATACCATTACCCTCTTCCAATGCAGACCAAGCAAAAAAAACTCCTTCAAGGCAATCCAAAATTTCCCCCTCTCTGGAAGCTTCCTGCTGCTTCCAATCCACCTTCCCCGTTCCTCAAAGGGGCAGATAATTCAAGACTCAGTGGAGTATATAAGAAGGAATACACAAATTTATTTTTTTGCTTGGTCTGCATTGGAAGAGGGTAATGGTATTTTATATCACAAGAGAGATGGCACTATTTTATTTTGATGCATGTGATCTTCCATGAGAGGGTAATGGTATTTAGTACATTTGGATGGTGACACTGGTTGTGGAGTGTTGCACTAAATCACATTTTGGAGTGTTGATTTGTCACGGGTGGGAGTTTAGGAGGAATCACTTTTTAGTTTCACGAGTGTTTTTTTTCTGTTTAATGATAATGCACTATATTGAGTTTATATTTTTTTGAGGTATCCTGATTTGAGGTTCCTGGATCGAAAATCAGCAAAGTGGATTAGTCCCCAATGTTTGAAAAAGCACTATTTATTGAAAAAGCACTATATATGGACTCATATGTGGACATTTGCTGATATATGTTGTTGCACTGTTGGGAGTGTGGTAGAGGAAGCATCGAAAAGATATTATTTATATTTTGTTTACACTTTCAAGGGTGAGAGTGATACTTTTCATAGGGATATTTAGAGTTTGTATTATATCTATATAAAAACCTTGTTAGTGAGAGAGATCAGAGGCGAATGGGCAGACTTGTTGACTGGAAGTCCTCAGCTGATGAAATAAGTCTTTAGAACTGTGATGTACAAAACAATATCTCTGCTCACACAACCCTCAATATAATGGCAGTGTCTATATTGACTGCACCAGTTCCATGGTTGCATATGCCTTAGGACCCTTCTATATGGGGCAGACTAAGCAAATGTTCTGCCCGGAGGATGGGCAGACTTGTTGACTGGAAGTCCTCAGCTGATGCAATAAGTCTTTAGAACTGTGATGTATAAATTATATCTCTGCTCACACAACCCTCAATATAATGGCAGTATCGACTGTACCAGTTTCATGCTTGCATATACCTTAGGCCCCTTTTATATGGGGCAGACTCCAAGAAAATTCGCCTCCTTGGCGGGGGATGTTTTTGCTCATCCCCGTTGAGGTCCGTGTCAGGTCCGTGTCTGCTCTGCTTGTGCAGAGCAGACACGGACACAGCACACTGTTCTCTATGGGGTGGTGAAATGTAAATGGACCACTTGTCCATTTACATCCGACTGTCATCGGATCCAAACCGATAGACGGATAGTGAATGTATCCCCATCTGTCTGTTTTTTGTGGACCAGATCAGATTGGATCCCCATAGAGAACAATGGGTGGTCAAATCGGGTCCACCTAAAAAATGGACAGGCAGACCCAAAATCGGTCTACTTGTGTGAAAGGGGCCTTATTCCGGCAGGAAACATCTAACTACATTGAAGCAAAACTTCACATTTATACAAACAGGAACTGGAAACAAATGTAACAAAAGAAAAAATGTAATAAATATTGTTGTTGTATAGGAAAAAACACAGCAAAGGGATGATTCCTTATGGATACATAAAGTAAATACAAATCTCAGAATCTTTTCTTCCCCAGAAACCGAAATAATGATAGAATAAAAAAAGTGTCATAAATGAACAATGAAATTCACTGTACAAAACCATCACAATATACATAAGTCTATCAATAAAAAAAACCCTTTATCAAAAACAGGTCTACATCAGGATCGACATATAAACCAATGTACAAATACAAACTGCAGAACCAGAGAACTGAAGCTCTCATGGACATCGCTGGATTGGGATAGGGCTCAGGTAAGTGTCTGCACACAGAAGGTTTTTTTTTAACTTCATGCATAGATTGTATGAAGGTCAAAAAACCTTGAGCCTTTATTTATCAAAGGAAAACTGGCCCACAATAGTAAAACAAAACATTTTTTTTTAAATTTAGCAGTATATTTTTTGCTATTACCTCTAAAAGTCGCTGATCGCTGCCATTACTAGTAGGAAAAAAAAGTTCCATTATCTGTACCGCCATTTGTAAACGCTGTAACTTTCACGTAAACCAATTAATTTACACGTATTGGGATTTTTTTTTAGCAAAGACATGTAGTAGAATACATTTTGAAATATTGCTGTAGCCACTAGTGCACACAACCCATGTCTCAGTGGGGCAAATATACAATCAATCAAAAAGTGAAATGAAAAAATGCGCTACATAAACCAATAGTACAAACCATTATATTACCAAAAAACAAAGTGAAAAAATAAAGCAATTATTAGATGAAAAATAGTAGTAGAAAAAAATATAAATATTGAAATAGAAATATATATATATATATATATATATATATATATATATATAAAAAAATAAAATAACCACACAAAATAAAAATATATAAAAATTAAAAATATTTTAAGTATGAATCAAATGAAAGTCAATCAAAAATCAAGTTCAATGGCCTAATGATTGCTATTGCCTGCTGTAATGCCGTTTCAAGAGGGGAGGAGTGTGCAGATGACGTCACGACGTTGCCATTCATTGAGATAGCAGCCTGTAGTACTCTACAAACGGCTCTTGAAACGGCATTTCAGCAGGCAATAGCATTCATTTTATTAGGGATGGTGTCTGTTTTGAGCTTGTACAGGACTCTACTGCTGAGATGATACTGCCATCTTGTGTTTAATCAGTACATCACTGGATCTTCATCATACCTGGTGCAAAATACACCTCCGGAACGTGAGTGTCTTTCATGTTTCAATTGATGAATAAAAATTTATAAGGATAAAGCACTATGTTGTGTTCTTTTTATTAAGGAATATGTCTGATACAAAGGCGCTCATCAGGAGGGAGCTTAATTTGAAGTCTTCATTCAGCAAGCTGATCTTCTGAGTCCATATGGGACCAAAAGTGCAGTTACACATTAACATTGTATAATATGAGGTCACACTGCGCGAGGTGAGCAGATATATGGTGGAGGACGTCTTTGCACGGGAATTGATGACAGATGCACATATTTTCGCTATCCAAAGGAGGGTTCACGGAGTTAAAACTTTATTGCTTGAACTTGATTTTTGATTGACCTTCATTTGATTCATATTTAAAATATTTTATATTTTTATTTTATGTGTGGTTATTTTATATATATATATATATATATATATATATATATATATATATATTTCAATATTAATATTTTTTCTACTACTATTTTTCTTCTAATAATTATTGATTTATTTTTTCACTTTGTTTTTGGTAATATAGTGTTTGTAATATTGGTTTATGTAGCGCAGCATTTTTCTTCATTTCACTTTTTGATAGAATACATTTTGGCCTAAATTTATAACGAAATTAGATTTTTTAATTTTTTTTTACTTGACATGTTTAATAGCAAAAAGTCCAAAATATTGTTTTTTTTTTCTCAAAATTGTCGGTCTTTTCTTGCTTATAGCGCAAAAAAATAAAAAAAACAAAATAAAGCGCAATTTGTGGGAAAAAAAAAAAAAGGACGTAAATCTCATTTGGGTGCCACGTTGCATGACCGCGCAAGTGTCAGTTAACCTCTTCCCGTCCGGCCTATGGCCAAATGGCAGCCAGCAAACACCCTCACCTTTCCGGGTGGACGCCATATGGCGTCCTTTTGGGCATGCACAGTTTGCGAGCCTGCAGAGCCGTGCAGCGGTGCGATCTGTCACCGGCCGTGTACCTCGGACACGGCCGATGACAGATCTGAGTACCGGCCCGTTGCCGGTCATGTGACCTGCTGTGACCAATCACAGAAGGTCACATGACAGTTGTATACAATGGATGGCTTCATTCATGCCATCCATTGTATACTAGTGTGTCTAGCTGTGAATGGTCACAGCGATCACATGCACAAGCTGTGCCAATCACAGCCCAGCTGTGCCAATCACAGCCCAGCTGTGCCATGTGATTAGCCGTGGCCAAATCACAGCTAAGCAAAAAAAAAAACAAAAAAAACACGCTGAACGAATCGATGTCATTCAGGTAAATGCTTGCTTTTAGCAAAGTAATTCTTTGCTATAAGCAAATTGTGTAAAAAAAAAATTAAAAAAATACTGATCACTTCCCCAAAGTAGTACAAAATTGCTATGGTAACATTGTACTACGTTGGTCATAGGAAAATATAGCAAAATCTTAAAAAAAAGAAAAAAAAATTTGAAAAAAATAAAAAATAAATAATTTTTTTTTTTTTAAATTAAATATATATTTTTTTTGCATACTGTCACCAGTCAGTGTCCCTGATCACTGCCATGCCAGTTATATATGACGACGCTGTACTGCACTGGTGACCGTATGTAAAAAACAAAATTGTGAAAATTTTATTTTTTTCATTTAATGACAAAAAAAAAAAAAATACAACTTCAAAAAAACTCGCCATGCCTCTTATGAAGTACGTTGGACTGTCTACTTTGCAAAAAGGGGTCATTTGGGGGATATCTGTACTATTCTGACATTCTTGGACCTCAAGAAATTAGATTGGCTGTCAGTACTTCAGGATTGATCAATACTCAGATATATCCCATAGTTTGTGAACTCTATAACTTTCCTACAAACTAAAAAATACATCCTAATTTGGGTTATTTTCACCAAAGACATGTAGCAGAATACATCTTGGCCTAAATTTATAAAGAACAATTATTTATTTGCAAACCTTTATAACAGAAACAAAGAAAAACGTGTTGTTTTTCAAAATTTTCAGTAATTTTTTGTTAATCTAGCAAAAAATAAAAACCCCAGTGGTGATTAAATACCACCAAAAGAAAGCTCTAGTTGTGTGAAGAAAATTATAAAATTTTAGTTTGGGTACAATGTTGTATGACCGCGCAATTGTCATTCAAAGTGTGAGAGCGCTGAAACCTGAAAAATGGCCTGGAAGGGGGTAAAAGTGCCCTGTATTGAAGTGGTTAAAGTAATGCAAAAAATGGCCTGGTCATGAAGGGGGTAAAGCCTCAGGAGGGCAAGTGGTTAATCTAGCTATTTTCGTCATTTTTATTTATTTTTTGTTACAAACCTTTGTTTGTTCACATCTTTATCCCCTGCAAGGGGAGGAAAATAAAATATATCTTTCTCTCCATTCAGAAGAGAAAGTAAACACAGGTGGGCTGCACTTTGACTGATCACTGAGCCAGTCAGAGCAATCAGGTGACCGGGGAACCAGGAGTCCTGGGTCCCGATCATTAGTACAAGACTAGGGCTGTCGGGGAGGGCCCAGTCTCTGTTGTAAAAGTGTGGTGTGGGGAGCGCTCCATGCACAAACACAAGAATATATATATGCACCACCCAGGCTTCAAGCCCAACTCCCAGATGCCGCATATACATGTCACTGTGTCGTTATGGGATTAAATTGGGAAATTATAGAAGCCTTGTATAAACCAATCCATTCCAAGTTATTCACTTTTCAATTAGCAGCTGAAGGCAGGCTTCCATCATTGCCACATGTAGGAACTCTTGAACAAAAGTCCTTTTTTGTTTTAGATATAATAGAGAAGGGCTAAACCCTCTGCTGGGTTATTTTTTTTTGCTGTCTGTGTGCCAGTGGTGAGATTTCCTCTGATTTCCTGTCTCAGAGATACAACAGGAAGTTAGAGGAAATCTCCTAAAGCTCCTAACTGGAGCTCTGTTGTACAGACTATTCTTAAAGTGGTTATAAAACCCAACAATTTTTTACCTTAATGCATTCCTTGCATCAAAGTGTTACTAAACCCAGGACCCTGGATTACTATATCTGGTCTCCCACAGTACACACAACAAATGCAATTATTTTAGTAACTATAAATTGCTAAACACCTTTTTGCATTGGCAGTATTTAGCAGCCTTATGACTTCTATCAGTGTCTGGCCAAGCACTGCTTAAAGCTTGTAGAAGGAGTTTTCATGCTCCTCTGACTGTCCTATGAGGCTGCATGACCCTTGACCCTCTGGATAGCGCTGATTGGCCCTGTGCTGATCACAAGCACCCTCCAAAAAAAAGAAACTCTCCAGCAACACACAAACTGAGCATGTACAGAGTAACTCCTAGGGCCCTGTACTATCAGCAGATAGATTGGGGACTGTGAAAGAAGGGGAGGATCAGAGAAGACAGGATCAAACATCCGTTTTACACAATGCGAAGGATTAACCCCTTAGGTTCCGCTGTGAGTATAACAAGCATACTTTACTGCATATACAGACTGATGGTACTGTTGTGGGTTTAGTAACACTAAAGGTAAAAAATGTTTAGGTATCAAACCCACTGCACCCCTTTTACTTACCCGATCAAGCGATGTGCACATCTACAGCTCTTCTCTCCCCTCAGTTCCGGGTTCACGGGCTTTGCTGGGGCATTGGGAGCTACTGGCGTCCGCTGTTGTCAAAGCCAGAGATAAAAGGGAGCTGGGGGCAGGACTGAGCCCCGCTGTCTATGTCAATGAGCACAGGCAGTGAGCCTGCACAAGTGCCCCCATAGGAAGTGGCTTCCTATGTGGGCACTGGAAAGAGAGCAGCCAGAAGCGATGGCAGGGACCTGAGAAAAGGTGGTTTGGGGCCACTCTGTGCAATCTGTATGATGTATTGTTTTGTATGTCTATGTGTTATAACTATTTTTGACAAATAAAAATTTGTACTTTATTATTTTTGGTACTATTTAAGCCTTCAAAAGTCCCAGTCCTAGGGTGTCCCTCCTTTTTCCAATTGTTGTTTTGGGGATGGTGGCTTACAATCAGGAATGTTCCCTTTTCTTCCCTGACACTGTACAAATGGCACTGGGCAGGAAGGGGTTAACATGAGGGGCAATCAAAGGGTTAACTGTGTGCTGCTTTACTTGTGTCTGTGCTTCACTGTAATCACACCGCTTTGGATGGCTGTGCTATGCACAGCCATCCAAAGCAGTGTGCAGGAGCTGACAGGGAGGAGAACTGTATTATTTGAATACAGTTCTCCCTGTTGGAGATGCTCGGTAATCACAGCCCAGGACCTGGTGATTGACAGACACAAATGGCGGTGCGGGTAGGGCGGGCGTGCATGCCCCCTACCCAGAAATGCAAAATCACACACACACACACACACACACACACACACACGTATACAAACTCCCCTGTTGCCCTGCAGCAGTATATCTGCTATAGGGTGGTCGGGAAGTGGTTAATCAGCCCCAGAACCTGTGTCATTAATATGTGTTCAGGCTTAAAAGGATGAGGTGGCAACCCTACCCGGAAATGCAAATCATGTATATATAAAGTAATTCTGCGCATCCCTGCCGTCCTGCAGCAGTACTACTGCTATAGGGTGGTTGGGAAGCGGTTAAGCTTCAGTTAGGAGTGAACTGGGCTAGGGTTGGTTGCACTTGGTGAACTTGTCTGTGCATTGATTTGCTTCAATAAAGCTAAACGTTTTACAGTGATTGGCTTTTTCTTTGTTTCTTCTAAGGACTGAGGTGTAGTAAATATTTATCTAAGCTCGGGTGGAGTGACTTCCTGCAGGTGGTCCAAAGACATTATATTCCCTCCATGCTCCCTTCTCCAGTTTTTCTATCAAGATCAATAGCACAACTGTCAGTCAATGTCCTTATGCCAGGGTGTTAGGTGTAATCTTTGACTCTGACCTACTTCCAGAGTGTTGGGCTGGATGTTCGAGTCGAACGTAACTTCGCCGAAGACACGAATAGTAAGGGCATTTGGTGCCCGCCTAGCGCCCCACAATGCACTGTGCTCCCACAGTGCATTATGCTAACCATGACTGGCCAAAGCAATGCTCCACCACTGCTTTGGCCAATCATAGCACATTGCACTGTGAGAGCCATGATTGTCACGGTGACTTTGGCCAATCAAGTCCACACCCACACTATATAAGGCTGCTTATACTGCGGAAGACAGAGGGGAGAATACTCTCCCCGAAAAAAAAAAAAACATTAAAAAAACACAAAAAAAAACCAAAGTGTGGGGCCCCTAGATTGCGGCGAGTGCTCGCTGGGTGTCTTCTCTTTTTTTTTTCATTTCGGCAAGTTGGCATTATTGTGACACCGCTGGACGCCGTGATTGACGATGGATTAAATCGATGGAGCCATCTTTTTTTTCTTTAAGGACTTATCAAAAACTGTTTTCCATACTCATCTTTTCTGTTTTTCACTAGTTTTGCATTTGACTAAGGTCAGTATCACTGCTGGTAGCATGAGGCCATACCTGGACCCCACAGAGGTTGCACAGGCAGTCCAACTCCTCCAGGATTGCACATCAATACGTGCCATTGCCAGAAGGTTTCCTGTGTCTCCCAGCACAGTCTCAAGAGCATGGAGGAGATTCCAGGAGACCGGCAATTACTCTAGGAGAGCTGGACAGGGCTGTAGAAAGTTCTTAACCCATCAGCAGGACCGGTGTCTGCTCCTTTGTGCAAGGATGAACAGGGTGAGCACTGCCAGAGCCCTACAAAATGACCCCCAGCAGGCTACTGGTGTAAATGTCTCTGACTAGACTATCAGAAACAGACTTCATGAGGGTGGCCAGAGGGCCCGACATCCTCTATTGGGCCCTGTGCTCACTGCCAGGCACCATATAGCTCGAATGGCACTTGCCATTGAACACCAGAATTGGTAGGTCCGCCACTGGCGCCCTGGACTTTTCATAGATGAGAGCAGGTTCACCCTGAGCACATGTGACAGATGTGAAAGGGTGTGGAGAAGCTGTGGGGAATGTTATACTGCCTGTAACATCATTCAGCATAACCATTTTGGTGGTGAGTCAGTGATGGTCTGGGGAGGCATATCCATGGAGGGATGCACAGACCTCTACAGGCTAGACAATGGCACCCTGACTGCCATTAATTACATTAATCACATGACTGGAATGCATGCTTCTTCCTCCCAGAATTTTGATCCGGTTAAAGGGCTGGGAGGCAGCAGCAGGAAGGGTTTAACAAATGCACTGCATTCAGATTGCACTGTATCTTGGGATCTGGTGCAGGAAAATGCTTTGCGTTTGCAACCTGTATTTGGGGTGTCATTAACATTGATGCCCACTATAGTGCATTTTGAATGAGGTGCAGAAAATGCGCATGGAACACGTTTCCTATAATAGGCAGCATTGAAGGGCACAGACTGGCAGCACTGCTGAGCACTGATTGGCAATGATAGGCAGCACTGATGGACACTATTGGGGCTGCACTGATAATCAGGGCACTGAAATCAGTGCCCTGATTATCAGTGCAGATTTCTCCTTTCACACTTGTCGGTTATCAGCACTACTTTCCTCACACTGTGACAGCGTGAGAAAAGCACTGCCAATAACCGGCAAGTGTGTTCACATCATAATCAGGACACAGCAATCACAGTGAACGCCATGTGTGTGCTGCAGAAGGCATGGGTTCTAGGAAGACGTCATATGACGCTCTCCCTGAACTGGACAACTGCTGAAGCCGTCTTTCAGCTATAGCTCGGTCAGCAGGTGGTTAAATAAACATCTGTACACACACTCACCACAGACAAGTATGTCCAGAGATTTACCATGTAGCTGTACACTTCAAGAGACAGGGATTCTTTAAGTTTTGCATTAGAGACAATTTTAATTCTTTTCAAAATATGGTGTAATAATAAAAAGGTAAAAAATGATGCAAATAAAATATTTACAGAAAATAAGATATTACAAGAAGGTAACAAAGAGACAACAGTGCAACAGTAAAACAAAAGGGTTGAAACATCAAAGTACTTATCAAACCCTGGTTTGCAGAGTCCAGTCAACAGGCAAGATGGTACAGAGGCTCTCCTCAAACTTTACAGATCTTCCTTCTTTTGATGGCACAGGAGAGCTGTCAACTGCAGGGCAGCCCCATTTTTCATGTCTGAGGAGGGTGATGACAGAAATGATCTAACCGTGGAGTGGCCATGGGATGTCACTGTGTTTATGATCATACCACAGCTCGAATTTTCTATTGGTATTAATATATTTGAATACCTACACGTTACAGTCTGCTAACTAGCTTATTATTGTCCAGCATGCACCCACCGTTTGAATGGATATCAATATGACAGGTTTCGGATGCCCAGTTTACCTAGGAGAAGAATGGGGCTGGTTCTGCTTCCAGTACTTCTAGGATAGCGGTGTTTGGGTTGAAAACATTACCAATTACCTAATGGAGGTAAATATGTCCTTATCCTTTGCTGTACTGTTGTTATATCTGTTATATCAGAAAATATGAACTACACTGGACTTATTGATTATACCAGGGAAGAGGGTAATGTGTATTGCTAAAGACTCCAGCTGAAGTATTTATGATAGAGGGAGTGATCTGGCAGGATATGTTTGCTTTCCTGATTGCTCAAGCTTGCAAGTTTAACAGTTTTGCTAGGACACTTCGACTGAAGTGTGGATTCTGATAATAGGCGAGAGGGTCTGCATGTGTCCTCTCAAGGAATGATAATATTCTGGTATGCAGCCTAAAGTTATCGGCGTGTATCAAATGTCTTCCTGGGAGGATGTACAGGGAATCACTGCTGTTATTATGTCTCCTTGCTGTTACAGACCGTCATGGCTTTCTAGGACCTCTGAAAAACATGGTCATCCGTTTGGAATGCTCAGTACGTTTTACCATTACGAAGTGTGCAACTGGTTGCAGGTGAGATACCACCACACCTGAGATGGACAGATTCATCACAGAGAACACTCCCTGGTACCTGGGATCATCAGTGACACTGACTGGGTCGCTGACTAGTTGTTGGTCCCTGTTGTTAATACCTGTCAAGGTCCTACCTTTCCTCAGGGCTTGTGCTGCTCCATGTGCTGGCATCCATCTTAGGTGTCTGCAAAGCGTTGTGGGATCCTTTATGCTTTCAGCCCCCTGCGGCTCCTCCCCCAGGAGGTGGCGGCTTATCACATATAAGTCTGCTGTTTGTAGCTGTCCATTGCATTTGTGTCCTGTCTGTTGCACAGCAGCAAGCTCCTGTTTAGTTTCTCATTGCTCTCCTGGATACCGACTCGGCTTTGGCAAGACTCCTTCCTGGCTTCTGACCCCGGCTCTGGCGACCATCCTTCCTGGCTTCTGACCCCGGCTCTGGCGACCATCCTTCCTGGCTTCTGACCCCGGCTCTGGCGACCATCCTTCCTGGCTTCTGACCCCGGCTCTGGCGACCATCCTTCCTGGCTTCTGACCCCGCTCTGGCGACCATCCTTCCTGGCTTCTGACCCCGGCTCTGGCGACCATCCTTCCTGGCTTCTGACCCCAGCTCTGGCAATCATCCTACCTGGCTTCTGACCCCGGCTCTGGCGACCCTCCTTCCTGGCTACTGTTCTACCAAGTCATCCGCTGTTGCTGTTGGACTTGTATAATAAACCTACCTTTAATTGCACCTCCTCGTGTGTCTGGCTCCTCGCTCCCTGACAATACCCTGGTAAAAGGAACAGCACTGTATTGGAGAAACTTTATTGTGAGTGCTCCAACGTTAGATTTGTGTCCCAACGTGTTGGCCAGTGGGGAAAGGGGTTTAATATAAAGTGCTGAACTACTATTTTGGCACTACTCCCTTTAGGCAGGATTACCCCTAGCATAAGGTTTAGGAACTACTCTCTGTCCCACTTGCCACCAATCGTATATCGTACTTTCTATTGTTTTACATATTTACTGAGCAATTACCACTGTTTTTTTCCTGTTAAACTGTTGGGTTACTGTATATACAGTATTTGCATTACTACTTGTCCTCCAGAGGATTTACCCCCCTTCCTGACAAGGCTATTTTTTGTGATAAGGTGCTGCATTAATTTAACTGACAATTGTGCGGTCATGCAGTGCTGTACATAAATTAATTTATGTCACTTTTTCCCCCCACAAATAGAGCTTTCTTTCAGTGGTATTTGATCACGTTTGCATTTTTTTTGTGTGTGCCATAAACAAAAAAAAAAAAAAAAGAAAAAAAAAAAGACGGACAATTTTGAAAAAAATCAAAACAATATTTTTGACTTGATTGTAACGTGTATGGTAAGCCTAACAGAGACCCAGTTAGCATTAAAAACCCAACAGGGGTTTGTGACGATCACGGCGTCAGACCCCAGCCCTTCTCACCAAACTCGTGACCGAAGGACTAGCCAATCTAAAACCGCGCTGTCACGTGCGTAACAATGCCACATCCAGCTGCACTCTGCACAAGATTTTCCAGCTAATGGACCACAATCTGTGTATCTGCGGCCTGGGTGCGACTGTTACAGGGTCAGGTTAATTACGCAATTAACCCTTCACACTGCCACCACCTCCTTTTTGTACAGAGAAAGAGGAAACTCGGCAATATTAGCAATAACACTATAATGTTTGAATAATCGTTTGTATACACAATGTCACCGCAGACAAATGTATGCAGACGTTTAAAACACACAGTAGCGCTCTTCAGAGACAGGGGTTCTTAGTTTGCATTAAAGAGCTTTAGAAACAGTTCAACACTTTTCAGATAATAGGATTTATTACTAAAAAAGGTCAAAAGGGTGCAATAACAATATTTACAGAAAAAGATGTAGCCAATATATAAATATACAGAGAGCAATAACACAGCAAAGAGATAACAGAAAGAAATTTAGAGAGATAGAGTAGTTGCCAAAAGTCCTGGGTTAAGCAGCTTTCAAGTTTCAGAGCAAAAGGGTCCCTTATCTCCCAAAGTTAGTTCCGATGTTAAAAGGGAGGATTCTTCAACTTCAACACAACCTACTCAACTTAGCCCTCTGCTTCAAGCATAACAGCTTTTCTAGGAACTCAGCAGGGTGTCTCCCTGAACCAATCGCCTCACTTGCGGAGGGCGTTGCAGAGACCCAAGCTAGAACAAAAATCCCAGCCTAGCCACTAGTGGATTAATATTTAAAGAGTGAGAACCTGCTGAACGTCTAGATAGTAAATATGACATACCTGTGAAAAAATTATATATGTGTGACTTGCGAGCCAAACCTACTAAATTACTTCAATGGATCGCCAACATTAAAAACATAACGTCAACTGTGCAAATTAAATGATATACCTATAAATGTAGCGCTCCTTATTACCACCACAATAACAAATTAATATATCCCTTCTGTGATATAACACACCATAAATTTAAACTAAAAAATCAATTATAACAAGTGACTGTTACATAATCAAAATATTGTGACACAAAACAATTTGAAATTTAAATAATAGTCCCATCAATCAATATAGTCCAATATTAGTGATAAGGTGATCATTAATCATCAATTTGTGACTTTCCGTGAATCCTCCAACTGATAAAGATGCATGCTCACCTCCTTTAATGCCTACAGTTAGGCTATACACACTTGTGGTTCACCATCCTTGGAACCTGCCAGAATTATTTCTATATAGAATAGTTGTAAGGTCCTTCCTTATGGATTAATGCAGTTATCCTGTGTAAGATGCTTATCCCTGCAGGGATTGATCCCTCCTTCAGCTGTTATATATCACCTGCTACTCCTCTTTATTTGTTCCTCAGCATACAAAAAGAAAGTGGAGACATAGTGCTTTATCCTTAAAACATATATTTTATTCCCACAATCCAGGTAAATCACACTCACATTTAAAATGTATATAAAGCGCTCAATATCATGAAAGGCTGTGCCAGCCGCCAAGGCATGTACTCGCCGACTGCCGTTTTGCTCTCTCTCCTTCCGAGTGACGTCGTAGCCCCACCCCTACACGTTACGCCATAGGTCACGTGGCTATCACAACCCCCTGATGAAGCCACGTGACCTATGGCGTAACACGTATACTACCAGTATGCCTCATTTTAATAGCAAAACAGCACTGAGAGCATGATCATAAACACAGAGGGGGTGAGACCAATGTCCCTCACTGGGATACAGGAAATTCTAAAGCTTCAGGATGTCCGATAGCAGTCCAAATGGCAGGTATGCAACACAGAAAACAAAACGTTAACAGGCCCAAGGAAAACAAACAAAATAAAAACTGGGAACTGCCCCGAAGAGCTGCCTGAAAGACCTTATACCCAAAAGGTAGCATCAGATAAGGCTGAAATGTTCACCAGGTAGAACTTAGAGAATAAGGAAACAGAAGACTAGTTGGCAGCCTTATAAATCTGGGAAACACCAAAAAGCCCATAATGGCCTTTCTGAGCCACCAGGAAATGGTCAAGTGAGAAGCAGGGATGCCCTTCTGGAGTCCATATGAAATGACAAAAAGTGAATCAGTCTTTCTGATAGGAGCAGTGGATAGGAGATAGACTAGCAAAGTCAAACCACATGCAGACATTGGAGGTAAATTTCTTCTTGATGAACCTGAGCTGGACAGGATAATGGGTGAGCAATGTCGTGGTTGAAGTGAAAGGCAGAAAGGAAGTCCTTGGCCTGAACATCACTTTGTCTCCAAGCAAGACTAAAATGGGTTTCTTTGCAGGATAAGGTCACCAGTTCAGGCACTTACCTTTCAGAGGTGGCTAAAAGAAACACCACCCTGTGGGTGAGAGCAGAGAAAGCTGTCTCTAATGGTTCAAAACAGTAGTTTTTGAAGTACAGAGAAAACCAGATTCAGATCCAACAAAGCTATGGGCAATGATCAGGGAGAGTCACATGGCAGAACCCCTGTACAAAGGTCTTATTTAAAGAGTGAGACACCAATGAACACTAAAAGAGAATGGAAGACTCTTGATAGTGCCAAATGCCATGTACTGCTCCAGACCCAGGAGGGAGAGGTTTTGTCCCAAGGAGAAGTTCCTGGGGTGAAAGCTTATAGAATCCAACGGAATCCCAAGTAAAATAAACCTTCAATGTATGATGACAAACCTTGTGGGAAGTAGACTTCTTAGTCTTCAGCATAGTGGGACTCACATAGTCTTCAGCATAGTGGGACTCACAAACTCAGAAAAGCCCCTGTCCCTTACAATCTGGGCTTCAACTGCCATGCCGTTTAAGCCACAGACCATGAAGAAAGATGGCAAGTTTGCCCTTGGGACATCAGATCTGGACGGTCTGGCATGATCCATGATGTATCTGCCAGAAAACATACCAGGTCAGCATACCACATCCACTTAGGCCAGTCTGGAGCAAGGAGGATCACCAGAATGTCCTCCATCTTGATCCAACTGAGCAGACAAGGAAGTTTCAGGCAAATGCATAGATTAGGCTGTACTGATCCCTAAGAGTCATCAAAGCATCCACTGCTTCTGCCAGGCCTGCACCTGGATACAAACCTGTCCAGCTATTGTACCTGGAAGCCAGTAGGTCCACATCAAGCACCTGTGACTCCAGGACCACTTCTGGGTGTGGGTACCACTCTCCTGGGTCCAGGTACTCACTGCCAGCTGAGGGGATCTGCCTGCCAATTGTCTATACCTTGATTCTACATGGCTGAAAAGGCTGAAATGTGAAGATCTGCCAAGGACAGAATCTGCTCTACCTTTCTTGCCACAGAAAAACATCTGGTTCCTCCCTGATGGCTGATGTATGCCACCGCCATGACGTTGTCCACATGAATTCAAAGGGACAGCCAAATCAGCTAAAGCTCCAGGAAGTTTATCGGGAGTTGAGATTCCTTCTACTGACAGGGTGCTCAACAGGCTAGCATCCTTCAACCAGTCAGACATGATATGACAAAGTAAAGTCACAGTCAGAATCAGGTGCAAAGCAGGAGCTGCCAGTGAGAGCAAAGCTCTGGAAAGGGCTTTCAACAGCTTACACTGGCTGGATCCTTGAAGGCTGGTGTATCCTCCACCTGTATGGTAGTCCCCTTGAAAAGGTAAAACACGGCTGGATCCATTCTGAGAACAGACTATTTCTGAACAAAATACCCATAAAACGGAAACAAACGCAATAAGCAGTCAGTGGGAATCAAACAACTTAGCAGGGTGCTTCTAATCTCAACAGATAAAGAGTTTATAAAGTAAGTTCAAAGGGCAAGCCTTGGCAGTCAAAGGGATCTTAAAGGACACAAGACTTGAAAAAGCACTAGTAGAAGCAGCAGTCTGCCCCTCTAGTTTCAGGAAAGTACGTCTAAAACAGACTCTTCTTATTTGAATGTATACCGCCAGGGAGGTTAAAGTTATTTACCTTCCTATTCGCCCCTGCACAGTGACCTCGCTGTACAAGTTCCGCAGTGCCGAGAAGACTGAACTCCTGTGCATGTGCGTCATCATCTCAGCCCAGCCAATGAAAGCGACCAGTGATCTATACCCAGAAGCTGGTTGCCCAAAGAGGTCACTGGATGGTAGGGAGCTGAGGGATGCCTCATCACTGGGGTGAAGGTGATTAAAGCTGCTCTTTGTCCTGCAGCAGTTCATTATTAAACCACTTCGCCCCTCAGAAGATTTACCCCCTTTCCTGACCAGGCCATTTTTTGTGATACGGCGCTGAGCTACTTTAGCTGACAATTGCGCAGTCATGCAATGCTGTACATAAATGAAATGTCCTTTTTTTCCCCACAAATAGAGCTTTCTTTCTGTGGTATTTGATCACATCTGCATTTTTTATTTTTTGCGTTATAGACAAAAAAGACCGACAATTTTGAAAAAAGAATCCCTATACCTTTTTACTTTTTGCTATAAAACATATCCAATTAAAAAAAAAAAAAATCAATCTAATTTCTTCATGAATTTAGGGCAAAATGTATTCTGCTACATGTCTTTGCTAAAATAAAATCCCAATACGTGTAAATTAATTTGTTTACATGAAAGTTATAGCGTCTACAAATGGCGGTATATATACTGGAATTTTTATCTTTATTTTTTTTATACTAGTAATGGCGGCGATCAGCTACATATAGCGGGACTGTGGCGGGCATTCTTTGCCTAAGTAGCTAGCCTGTGCCTCTAATTCAAACAGTTATATCAGTATATTAGTGAACCAAGCAGGTCGAAAAAGTATATAAGACCATTTAATAATTTATTATAGGTTAGAAGCAAGGGGGATAAGGCTTAACCACATGCTGCCCAGCCACTGTAGAAATACGGCGGCAGGGCGGCACGGCTGGGCAAAACCACGTTTTAAAATGTGTGTTTTCAAAACAGGTAGGGGGCGTGCACGAGGCGCGCCGCCGCCCTACCTGTCCCACCGATCAAGGCCACGGATGTCAGTCGCTGTGTCACAGCCGATCGTTACCGGCTGTGTCCCGGCGATTAGCGGCAATCACTGACAGAGAGCAGGGCTGCAGTAGCTCTGCTCTGTCAGTTCCCTGACAGCTCCTGACATGCTGATCGGGACAGAAGAGTTTATCTGTCCAGATCAGTGTGTCTCTGTGCAGTACACACCCCCGCCCCCTAGTAAAACACTCCCCTCACACAGTTAACCCTTTCACTGAATAATAAAGTTAACCACTTCCTCCCCAGTGCCATTAGTACAGTGTCAGTGTTTTCTTTGCACTGATCACTGTATTGGTGTCACTGGAGATGTCAGTGACCCCAAGTCAGTTCCCCCCAGTGTCAGAATGTCCGCCGCAGTCCCGCCATAACTCGCCGATCGCCGGCATAAGTCGCTGATCGCCGCCATTATTAGTATTAAAAAAAAATAAAAATCCAAGTATCTTTCCCGCCCTTTGTAAACGCTATAACTTTCACGTAAACCAATTAATTTACACGTATTGGGTTTTTTTTTTTTTTTTTTTAGCAAAGACATGTCGCAGAATGCATTTTGGCAGAAATATATGACTAAATTTGATTTTTAAATTTTCTTTACTGGACATGTTTTATAACAAAAAGTCCAAAATATTGTTTTTTTTCCTCAAAATTGTCAGCCTTTTTTTTTTATAGCGCAAAAAATAAAAAAACGCACAGGCGATCAAATACCACCGAAAGAAAGCTCAATTTGTGGGAAAAAAAAAAAAAAGATGCAAATTTCATTTATGTACCGTATTGCATGACCGCGCAATTGTCCGTTAAACTAGCGCAGCACTGTATTGCAAAAAAAAAATGGAAAAATGGTGTAAATTGCAGTATCTTTATCATAGTTTGTAGACGCTATAACTTTCACACAAAGCAATCAATATACACTTATTAGGATTTTTTTTACCAAAAACATGGAGCAGAATTCATTTTGGCCTAAATTTTTAACTAACTTTGAGTTTACTATATATATTTTTTATAGCTGAAAGTAAAAAATATCGTTCAAAATTTTTGATCTTTTTTTGTTTATAGCGTGAAAAATAAAAAGCGCACAGGTGATCAAATACCACCGAAAGAAAGCTCTATTTGTGTGAAAAAAAGAACGTAAATTTCGTTTGGGTGCAGCATTGCATGACCGCGCAATTATCAGTTGAATTAGTGCAGCGCCGAGTAGCAAAAAGAGGCCTGGTCATTAAGGGGGGGTAAATCCTCAGGAGGGCAAGTGGTTAAAGGATAAAGTTCACCTTTGGAACGTGTAACATGTTCCACCTCCTGCCACCGTTCTCCCAGATTCTCCCTCCTTGTGACAGTGGGCAGGGAATCTTCTCTCTACACCTGTTGTCAGAATTTAAAAACAGTGAATCTGTAGGGGGCTCAACCCACACAGCCGGGTCATTCATCAACTGTGCCGAGCATTTGACCTCCTGTGTTTAGACCGCAGCAGGCCAGCTGCTCGGCCCAGGACCTAGAAGTTAGAGGAGATCACTGGAGTAGCAATGTCTACTTCACTGATTTCCAGTTTACAGGAGCCTCGGCCAGATATATTTACACAGTTACAGTGGATATAAAAAGTCTACACACCCCTGTTAAAATGTCAGTTTTCTGTGATGTGAAAAAAATGAGACAAAGATAAATCATTTCAGAACTTTTTCCACCTTTAATGTGATCTATAAACTGTACAACTCAGTTGAACAACACACTGAAATCTTTTAGGTGGAGGGAAGTAAAAATATAAAACTAAAATGATATGGTTGCATAAGTGTGCACACCCTTAAACTATAACTTTGTTGAAGCACCTTTTGATTTTATTACAGCACTCAGTATTTTTGGGTATGAGTCTATCAGCATGGCACATCTTGACTTGGCAATATTTGCCCACTCCAAATCTGTCAGATTGTGAGGGCATCTCCTGTGCACAGCCCTCGTCAGATCACCCCCAGGGGTGTGGAAATTTTTGAAAAAACTACTTGTTCAGGGACTAAATTGGTGTCCCAATCTGCTTGTCCCTCATGACAATCTACTTGTCCTGATTAAAAAACCCCCCACAAATTTAACCAAAACTGTATTTAAATCTGCTTTAAGTCATGTCTGGGGCTCTTAAAAACAAAAGGGGCTTTATGGGGACTTAAACATTTAATATTTTTAACATTGCGCTGTTTATCTCCTCCTCACCTCCCTGCCTGTCTCCAGCCCCGCCCCCTGGGGACTAGCAGGGAGAGGAGAGACCTTGCAGTGTAATGAGCACCGATTGGCTGCTCATCAGAAAAGGGGAGTGTCCGACTTATCCTTTATCCATTTCACTGCCAGAGCTGTTTTTGCGTTATTTGCACACGTATAAAAAATCATTTTAGGCCTTAAGATTACACAAACCCCCAAAACAGGATATATTTTCTGAAATCAGAGATCCTAGAGAATAAAATAGTGGTAGTTCCAATTTTTTATGTCACGATATTATCACAAAGGTTTCAGTAAAAAAATACACTTAAGTTAATTTTAGGGCACAAAAAGCAATACACAGTGCCAGCCTCTCCGTGCCCCCGGCGTGAGGTTTCCCGGGCTTGCAGATGAGCAAGTGGAGCCCGGGAAACCTCACGCTGGGGGCACGGAGAGGCTGCCACTGTGTGAAAGCAATCGGCAGCAGTGCTGCCGCTGATTGCTTTCACCTGACATGTGAATCCTGCTGCTTGCCTGCAGCACGGCTAAAGGCCAAAAAAAAAAAAAAAAACTACCTGCCTGACGCCCGGAACTACATGTCCTGGGCGCCAGGCGATAGGAATTGCACATCCCTGACCCCACAGCTTTTCGATCAGATTAAGGTCTGTGCTCTGGCTGGGCCATTCAAAAACTTTAATCTTCTTCTGGTGAAGACATTCCTTTGTTGATTTGGATGTATGCTTTGGGTCGTTGTCATGGTGAAAGATGAAGTTCCTCTTCATGTTCAGCTTTCTAGCAGAAGCCTGAAGGTTGTGTGTTAATATTGACTGGTATTTAAAACTGTTCATAATTCCCTTTACCTTGACTAAGGCCCCAATTCCAGCTGAAGAAAAACAGCCCCAAAGCATGATGCTGCCACCACCATGCTTCACTGTGGGTATGGTGTTCTATTGGTGATGTGCAGTGGTGTTTTTGCGCCAAACATATCTTTTGGAATTATGGCCAAAAAGTTAAAACCTTGGTTTCATCAGATCATAACACATTTTCTCACATGCTTTTGGGAGACTTCAGATGTGTTTTTGCAAAATTTAGCCGGAAATGAATGTTTTTCTTTGTAGGAAAAGACTTCTGTCTTGCCACTCTACCCCATAGCCCAGACATATAAAGAATACGGGAGATTGTTGTCACGTACCACACAGCCAGTACTTGCCAGATATTCCTGCAGCTCCTTAAATTTTGCTGTAGGTCTCTTGGCAGCCTCCCAGACCAGTTTTCTTCTTGTCTTTTCATCAATTTTGGAGGGACGTCCAGTTCTTGGTAATGTCACTGTTGCACCATATTTTGTACACTTGATGAGGACTGTCTTCACTGTGTTCCACGGTATATCTAATGCCTTGGATATTCTACTCCTGACTGATACCTTTTAACAATGAGATCCCTCTGATGTAGGATGCGACTAACAAAATGTCTGGAAAGACCTACTAGAACAGCTGAACTTTATTTGGGGTTAATCAGAGGCACTTTAAATGATTGCAGATGTGTACTGACTCCTATTTAACATGATCTTGAATGCGATTGCTTAATTCTGAACACAGCTACATCTCCAGTTATAAGAGGGTGTGCACACATATGCAACCACATCATTTTATTTTTTTTTGTTTACTCCCCCCCCCCCCAAAAGATTTCAGTTTGTTTTTCAATTGAGCTGTACAGTTTATAGGTCACATTAGAAGTGGAAAAAGTTCTGAAATTATTTATCTTTGTCTCATTTTTTTACATCACAGAAATCTGACATTTTAACATGGGTGTGTAGACTTTTTATATCCACTGTATATTTGTCAAAGCTGGACCAATGTAACTATGTATAAAATATCCATACCTGGAATTCCTCTTTAATAAAAAATAATTTATAGGAGAGCTACAGTCAAAATAAAAAAAAACAGACACTCACCTATCCTTCAATCCAGCGGTGTGTGTGTGTTCACACCGGCCGGGTTCACCAGCTATCCTGTATCCCCAGCATCTTCAGTGTGGGCAGTTGCGGCTTCATAACCTGGTTTCCACTGCGTATGCACGAGTAGCGCTGAGCTTTGTGAATGGTCCAGTAGTCTTCTGGGACCTGTCATGTCCCAGAAGATAACAGGGAGGGAGGGGGAGGACAACTTCCACTTCTGATTGCCTAGGCGATCACAGTGGAAGTGGAAACCAACACCTGTCAAATTTGGGTACCCTCTTCCCCCCCTTACTCCCCAAAAGTGCCAATCCTTAACAGGGAGCGGGAGACAAAGCCTTAAAGTGTAACTTCCCCTTTTGAGTAGAGCCCTGCTTTAAGGAAAGGAAACTGCTGCAAGTAAGCATTTTCTGTAATGTATTTTAGGTTGATGGCAGGCTGTCTTTAACCAGAAGATGCCCGGCCAATAGCCATTTGGCGGCCGGCAAAATGCTGTAGATTTCCGGGGTGGACGCCAAATGGCGTCCTCCCGGGCATGCACAGTTTTCGCGCTTGCAGAGCGGCGCGATCGGACACGGCCGATGACAGATCTGAGTACGGGCAATCACAGCAGGTCACATGACAGTTGTATACAATGGATGGCTTCATTCATGCCATCCATTGTATACTAGTGTCTAGCTGTGAATGGTCACAGCGATCACATGCACATGTCATGTGATTAGCTGTGGCCAAATCACAGCTAAGCACAAAAAAAAAAAAAACACAAAACAAAAAAAAAAAAAAAAAACCCTGAATGAATCAATGTCATTCAGGTAAATGCTTGCTTATAGCAAAGTAATTCTTTGCTATAAGCAAATTGTGTAAAAAAAAAAAAAAAAAAAAAAAAAAATCTTAAAAAAACACAAAAAATAATAAAAATTTAAAATTAATAAAAAAAAAAAAAAATTATATATATTTTTTTTCATACTGTCAGTGTCCCTGATCACCGCCATGCCAGTTATATGATGACGCTGTACTGCACTGGTGACAGTATGTAAAAAAAATAATTTTATTTTTTAAATAAAATAATTTTATTAATTTTTTAATTTTCCGAAAAATTATGAAAAAAAAAATACAACTTCAAAAAACTTGCCATGTCTCCTATGAAGTACGTCGGACTGTCTACTTTGCAAAAAATGGTCGGACTGTCTACTTTGCAAAAAATGGTCATTTGGGGGATATCTGTACTGTTCTGACATTCTTGGACCTCAAGAAATTAGATTGGCTGTCAGTACTTCAGGATTGATCAATATTCAGATATATCCCATAGTTTGTGAACTCTATAATTTTCCTACAAACTAAAAAATACATCCTAATTTGGGTTATTTTCACCAAAGACATGCAGCAGAATACATCTTGGCCTAAATTTATGAAGAACAATTATTTATTTATTTGCAAACTTTTATAACAGAAACAAAGAAAAATGTGGTTTTTTTTTTCAAAATTTTCGGTCTTTTTTTGTTAATTTAGCAAAAAATAAAAATCCCAGCGGTGATTAAATACCACCAAAAGAAAGCTCTTGTGTGAAGAAAATGATAAACTTTTAGTTTAGGTACAATGTTGTATGACCGCGCAATTGTCATTCAAAGTGTGAGAACACTGAAACCTGAAAAATGGCCTGGGCAGAAAGGGGGTAAAAGTGCCCGGTATTGAATTGGTTAAGGTAAATGCCTCTTAAACTTATTATACTACCTTCAGGATTGTCAGTCAAAACTGACTACAGACAAGCCAGCTCCGGCGTTTTCTCTCCATTGACTTCATCAATATGGGGATCTTATCAAATTCCTTCCAGGAATGCAGAAAACACTCATAAATCCCACAGTAAAGCACTTTATGCCATTATAGAATAGATTTATATTATATAGAATATTTATTACTTTATTTATATTTATGTATTCAATGACCTCTCTGGCTGCCATACACAGCTCCACCAATTTCTCCTGAAATGTCCACAATTTTTGTTTGAAGGAGCGGAGTGGAAAATTGGTGGATGAACAGCAGCTGCATCCAATCAGATGCAGTCACTGTTTAGGTATTCAGACACTGGATGGTGCTGGCTGTAAGAATAAAATAGTCCATAGCAGGGGATTTGTCTATCCATGTCATTTAGCAGGGATGGAGGATTTGGTTAGATTTCTTTTGTTCGGTCTGCAGGTTGTAGATAAAGTAATCCATAAAAGGGGTTCCCTGGCACTGGAAACACCATGGGGGAGATTTACTAAAACTAGTGCACACAGAATGAGGTGCAACTGTGCATAGTAATCAATCAGCTTCTAGGTTTCATTGCCAAAGCTTAATTGAACAAGCTGAAGTTAGCAGCTGATTGGTTACTATGCACAGCTGCACCAGATTCTGTGTGCACCAGTTTCAGTAATGCAGGCCATACATGGGTCGAATTCCGAAAGAATTTTCTTTAGAAAATCGGAAATTTTTGCGTTTTGTAATCGGATGGTGCCACTATTGATTTCGAAATTCAGCCAACCAAGCCTTTAATTTCACCTCATGTTGCTACAGATAAGAATTTTCGTGGCCGGGAATCTTCTTTTCTATCCAGATCACAGCTCACGCTCATTTCTTTTTCAATTACATTTCTTGCATGATTCTCTCATCATTGATTAGAAATTTGTTCGTTTTTCAAAAAATTATCAACACACCCAGTCACTCAAATTCGATGGTCACTCGAAAATCGCCCATTGCTGTGGCTCTACTAATAGTGCGATATTCGAACAAAATTTCTTAGAATTGACTTTCTAAAGAAATTTCTTTTGGAATTCGACCCATGTATGCCTGGCTTAAATCTCTCCACATGTTAAACATTTAGGAAAGGCTGATGTACAGACTGAATGACACAGCTGCCTTTTTCCTTCCCAGAAGTAGTCCTGCTACCCAAGAAATTAGGACAATAGCAAGTTGGCCATGCACCAGTACAATTCCGAACAAATGTTTGTATGAACAGCTTTACAAAAAAATTCTCATCAGTACATTCAATGACCTGACAGATGCCATTCAAACGTACTTCTCATTTTTGCTTGTAACATTCGATTTTGGAATGAATGCAATTTCCTGATTGAAAATGACATTCACTGCTCCTTCAAATTATCTTGTCACTGGTGTTGAAAACGAAAATCAATTTGAACCCACTAAGAATTTGAAAATCAAATGAGAGTTCCTGAAACAAGTTGATGAACAAAATTCTTGTAGAGTATGGCCAGCTTAAGACACATACAGGTGATTTTGACACCCATTTGGTAAAGGGTTCCCCCTTTAGAGGTGATGAGCTGCCAGTGCCCACGCAGCTGCTCTTCTTCCCCTTCTGCAGGGCTTCTGCAATGGATCAGAGTGATTCTGACTGCTCAGGGCCAGCACAGAGAATTGCTCTGATCTCCTAGATTGTAAGCTCGAAAGAGTAGGGCCCTCTAACCCCTCGTGCGCTGTTTGTTGTTGCTGTACTGTTTCATGTATTGTCCCCCCCTCTATTGTACAGCGCTGAGCAAACCCTTTGGCGCTGTATAAACTCGATGTAATAATAATCTGAAGGGTGTGGGGGTGTTCGTTCACCCTTTAATTTTTACTGAAAAGGGCGAACTTACCCTTTAAAAGCATCATTTAAGATTTATGTACGGAATTCATATCTGGATTATTTTTTTGGAGAGTTCCTCTTTAAAGCTGAGCTCCATGTATGGCTATTATTTCCAGTTACATTGATCCAGCCAGGAACAATGTAAGTAGGTAGGTGCCATACCTGGCCAATCCCTGTGGAACCTGGGTCGATGCCGAGCTAGCAACCCATGTTCACAATGCAGCAGGGCAGCCACTTGGCATGGGACCTGAAAGCTAGTGGAACATCACTGAGGTAGCAGTGCCTACTCCAGTGGTTAGCTACGTATTGGCACAACCCATACATACATTGGTCCAAGCTGGGCCAATGTAACTATGCAAAATAAGCCATACCTGAAATTCAGCTTTAGCCATGCCATACAGACTTGTCTATAACACAGCATACAAGGTGTAAATCATATTTGTGCCTCTACACTGCTTACTTATTAGAAATTCTCCAAACGAAGAGTTTCTCTGCAAATAATAGCCAATCAGATTTCATCATTACTTGGGCAGCAGGAACATAGGAAGAAGATTTGTCATAGGCTTCTTTCCTTTAGTACACCTCCTCGTTATCAAACAAAACCCCGAATCTTACCTCCTCCCATTGTTCTTCATTAAAGGCTCCCTTGTATTTGTGGCTGTGGAATTTATCTATAAAATGGTCCATGACTTCATCTTTCTCTTCTGGTTTAGGATCCATGGCAGCAACTAAACATATATGCAGGATATTGCTAAGGGTCCATGTTGCACTACAATGTACAATCCTCCCACTGAAGCGTCTTCTACTAGACAAGTCTAAGACTGGACTTTGTAGTAAAACTGTTACGGTGACCATACACAATACAATCTGATTGTATAATACCTATTAGATCTACCATCAACCGTGCAGTGCAAAAGCCGGCCTGATTTGATACAAGTTCAATGAGTTGTTTAAGGTTTGCCCCCTGTTACATAGTTTTGTTCAGTCTAAAGGAGATTGACAATCTGATTGTATAGTGTATGGCCAGCTTTAGGTTATAATGAAGTGTACCTTGTTCCTGCAGTACAGCGGCACTATAACCCATGTAACTAATCTGTTAGGAGGAGGCCAGCAATAGCAGCTCTCATGTGTCTGGATCACATATCCCAACTACAGGACAAAGCCTTTTAGTTTTATCACAGTGCAAGAGAGGGATACAGCCTCTGGAAATGGTTTACTGCTGCCTGCGTCTCTGCTGGGGTTTTTTTCCTCTTTTTTTAGTCAGGACAGGAAGTGATGGGAAACTTTTCCAACAGGGACACTTTCTATAAAGTGAGAAGGGGACAGAACTTCTGACAATGTTTTCATTGCTTTTTGTGCCTTCCTGTTCTGGTGACAACCCCATTCCTTGTACTGGCATGACGATCAAAAATAAAGACCTGATAAAAATGTGAAGTGTATCTATAGCCTTTTTTCTAGCTTTGGATGGAGTGGGGAAGAAATAGAACTCTTGTTTTAATGCCCAGTCAAACCGGTGCGATTTGTGAATTGAAATTGCACCTGAAATTGCATCTAATGAATGTGAATGTCAGACATTTGCAATTTGCTGCACCGTGATATCTAAAGTAGTTCGTGCATTACTTTTTCTACAGTTTTGTTGAGATTTCACATACATTGACATAGTGTCCATCACTGATGTCAGTGGGAAGAATACCGCTCCATTGTTGGCATCAGTGGGAGGAATAGTGCCCAAGGGACTGATAAAAGCAAGAAAAGGGCTGCAGTTTGGAGAACACTAGTGTAGAGTATCAAGCTGGGACAAGCAATGATGTGAGCCTAAGAAAAAAAGAATTTAATCCCATGCCAAAAAATATCTAAATGATAATAATTGCCAATTTAAGCTGTGCACGCACCCAAATGTATTCCCACATCGAAAAATGGCAAAAATGAATCAAAACAATGCTGCACTGCTAATACATTCCCCAATAAAAATGTGATCGAAGATATAAAATTATGCAAAATAAATATATTAACACAGTACCAACAGGATCTCTAAGGCATAAATAAAACACAAACAACTTGCTGCCCTACTAGCACAGTATAACAATGTGACACAATATAATCACTAATACCAGTTATGCAAAAGTATGTATATCAACATAGTGCCACCCTACTATATAAAGCATACGTGTGTATACGTAAATCAAAGACACAAATACACACGTGCTGTCCTACTAACACACATGCAAATAAAAACAAAAGGTGTGCTAGAATAAGTAGAAAATAAATGTATATAGCACATATAGTTAAAAAAAGGGGCAACACAGTGGCTAAATGGTTAGCATTTCTGCCTGGCAGTGCTAGGGTCGCTGGTTCAAATCCCAACCACGGCACCAACTGCCTGGAGTTTGCATGTTCTCCCTGTGCTTGCGTGGGTTTCCTCTGGGTACACCGGTTTCCTCCTACACTCCAAAGACATGCTGGTAGGTTACTTGGCTCTTATCTAAATTGGCCCTAGTATATGTATGAATGTAAGTTAGGGACCTTAGATTGTACACCCCTTGAGGGTTAGGGACTGATGTGAATGTACAATATATATGTAAAGTGCTGTGTAAATTGACGGCGCTATATAAGTACCTGAAATAAATATTAAAAAAGTCCAAAGACAGTGAGTCCATTCCTATGTGTTGGATCCAAGTGCATAAGATAATCCCACTTCTCAATATATCTTCAGTATACTACACCACTGTGCTCCTTCAACATCAGGTGTGCACGCTCACCTTAGTGCCCAGACATACCGGTGTGATTTGGGAATTGAAATCGCATCTAGAGAATGTCAGTGTCTTAATGTTTGCGATTTGCTGCAGTGCAATTTCTAAAGTAGTTCTTGCATTACGTTTTCTACAGTTTTGTTGAGATTTCACATACATAGAATATAATGGAAATTGCACTGCTAATTGCAAGAAATTGTTGCAAAAGTAGCAATAAAGTCTTCAGAAATGGAGCTGAAATTGCACACAAATCGCAACGGTATGACCGATGACTTACTGCTATATGGGCCACTGTTAGAGAGACTTCCCCTCACCTACTATTCAGGTGACACAGTTTACTGTGTGAGGAAGTGAGAGCTAGCCAAATAGACAGTAGCAAAAATGATTTTTTTTTTTATTACGTAGGAGAATGCTAGAACCCCTGTCAGATTTGTATTGCTGTCTGTTTCCATGTTGTAGATTTTCCCTCACTTCCTGTCTAGTAAAAAAAAAAAAAAAGGAAAAAGAGGAAAAAGAAGAGGAAGAGGAAAAAGAAGAGGAAGAGGAAAAAGAAGAGGAAAAAGAAGAGGAAGAGGAAAAAGAAGAGGAAGAGGAAAAAGAAGAGGAAGAGGAAAAAGAAGACAAACTAAGTGTGCTGCCCCCTAGGAAATCCATACAATAGAAATAAGATAGAAATTTTCTCAAATCAGACGCTAAAAGGATGTGACTACATGTTAGCACTAAACATTTTTAAAGCACCCACTGAACTCTGCTATACGCCCTATCAAACTATGCATAAAAACAGGGATTTTTAGTTCACATACATGTTTAAGATGACCAAATGCATCACAGTAATCCCTTTCTGCCCAGTCCTTAATCTGTTCTGCACAATTCAAAATACTTACTTATGTCATGGAAATTTTGTATTGTTGGTTGAACTTTAAATGTGTCATATATGAGTGTTATTCATATGTCTCTCGTGTGGCTTAATTAAAGCTCTGAAGGCTGCAATTGGGCCATGCACATGTACAATGTATGTATTACAGTACTCAGCTTGGTAATGGATGAGATGGCGGATCTGCGCTTATAGACCGGCGTGTATACCACCACGGCATTCGATGCGAATGCCGCCGGCGGTAGACCGCGGGCCTGTATCCACATATCAGCAGCATAGTACCACATGGACTTCATAACGCAAGGCGCCAAGCGGTGTGAACTCCGCGTGTAGGCTTATGCATATCTTACAACCCATTACCGACCTGAAACTGTATCTGGATGGATGTGTTTTAATAAAGATCGTATCGGGCCCATCCAGGTACAGACTGGTGTTTAGCCTGGGGGATGCTTGTACAGAGAATGAACATACTGCTAGGAGCTAGGACAGGAAATATGCTCTCCATAGAGGGCTCATGGGGGGAAGGGGAGGAAGTCTGCTGACCTCAGAGGGCTCATGGGTGGAAGGGGAGGAAGTCTGCTGACCTCAGAGGGCTCATGGGGGAGGACCAGTGATAGATAAAAGGAAAGGCTATGCTCCAATCGGAATGTACATCCTGTGTATAGGCACTCCCCATTGCATTGTTCTGTGGGAGGGGATTGACCTTATTCATGTGGGGGGCATGTGTGTGTTTGTAATAAAAACCAGAGGCTGAGAAGGAAAACTTCCTCTATGTGAATTCAAACATCATCCTGAGAGTGTCGCCTGATCATTCTTGGGTAACGGAGCTCCAATTCCCCACATCTCAACAGAAGCTAACCCAGTTGGATGGGCAGGAATCGTGTAGTTTAGCTGCAGTCGTGGTAAGCGAGATTCGCACAGCTTTATGGGGGATTTCTGCGCATCCAACTGCGAGTACTCACGGCAAGGAGAAATTCGTTAAAGCGAATTTCCAAGACAGTTATAGTGTACTTCACTGGATATAGTGTAGGAGAGCTACAGGTTCAGATCTGGTCACAGAGCTGCACCATACAATAGACACCAATATATGCCCTTTCTAGTAACTTCTGAATACAAACGGGGATTTTTAGTTTGCATGCATTGCAATACATACTTAAGCTGGCCTACTGCGTCAAAGTAATCCCTTTCTGGCCAGGTCCTACACTACTTTACATTACTCTACACTACACTACAATACTCTGCTCTACTCTACTTTACACTTCTCTATTCCATATAACTCTACACTATACTGCAAATACTCTATTCTGTTATACTCTACACTACTCTACACAACTGTACCACACTACTCTACTTCTCTACAGTATACTACACTACTCTACGTTTCATTACTATGCTCTGTTCTACACATTGCATTGCTACACTATACTATACTATACTATACTACGTTACTCTACACAGCCAGGCAGCCAGTAAATTGTTGATGTAATCACCAACATGTATAAAATTGTTGCTGGCTTGTCCCTAGAAGCAGTGCTGTGTTGACATAGGATTTTTAGCGACTATTCAGATGTTGCTTAAGAGTTTTTGTGGGTGCTGGCATGTTCCCAGAGGTTGCCAAGATGTTATGGATACTGAGATTTTGCTGGTGACTGATGACTGCTGGAAGATGTTAAGGATGCTGAAAATTTTGCTGGCGATGGTTGGAGACTTCTGGCAGATGTTAACAATGCAGAGATTTTGCTGGTGACTTATGGACACTGCTGGAAGATGTTAAGGATGCAAAGATTTTGCTGGTGACTGATGGAGACTGCTGGAAGATGTTAAAGATGCTAAAATGTTGTTGCTGACTGCTGGCAGATGTTAAGGATACTGACATTTTTTCTGGTGACTGATGGAAACTGCTGACATTTTGGT
This sequence comes from Staurois parvus, assembly GCF_062004578.1. Taxonomy (NCBI): domain Eukaryota; kingdom Metazoa; phylum Chordata; class Amphibia; order Anura; family Ranidae; genus Staurois; species Staurois parvus. The sequence continues at coordinate 8,097,845 of NW_028317979.1, read as the reverse complement.
ATTGGTCCTCAAGGTAGTTTAGAGTTGGTGGAGAATCATAGAGGTATATGTTAACGGAAGATTAAAATGCTATTCTGGGTGGCAATTGCTGGAGATGACATTTACCACAATCTGCTGCCAATAAAAATGATTGGCTCGGTGATCTTACGTAGGCTACATACTTACCTGTCTTCATTCTTAAAGTCTTACCTGAGATGTTCTTCACACACTCTTTTCCAAACCTTGTGGGATTGTCCTTCCATGACATTGAAAACCATAAACGTGTTCAGTATAATGCAGTCTGTAGAAATGATTGTAACATCAGTTGGCCACAGAAACATTCTGGATGATAAATTTCAAGTTACACACATGGAAATTTGAAAACACTACGGCCATTCACTTGGGACAACACAGCACCTTTATTTTACTACATTGACCCCTAACCTATATACTTATATCTGTCTTAGGGTGCTTCATAAATATCATTCTCCTTTTGCTTTACCAAAGGAATGGTTTTTGATGGTTATAGTGGAGCATATCTATTCATTAAATTGGAAATATCAAAAGAAACCTCATACATTTGATGAGGGTCTGTTAACTGCTTCCCCGCCACCCTAAAGCAAAACTGCTGCTGCAGGGCTGCGCAAAATCACGTATATATACACGTGATTTTGAATTTCCGGGTAGGGGGCATGCACGTGCGCCACACCCTACCCGCGCCGTCATTGGCAGCTACAGTTGTCGATCACCGGGTCCTGGACGGAGATTCCCCACCAGCACCTGGCGATCACCAAGAAACACTGACAGGTGAGAGGTCTGTATGTAAACAACACAGGTCTCACCCGTCAGCACAAACATGCTGCTTTGTATTGCTCTGCATAGCAGAGCAATACAAAGCAGCATGCTTCCCTAGTAAAACACACAGCACGCATAGTAAAAAAGCACATAGTTAACCCTTTAATTGACCCAGAAGTGCCCGGCAGGCAAGTGGTTAAACTGGATGACAGCGAAGGAACAAAGCAACTGCATCCTCAGTAAGTCAATGTTATTTCTATGCCTCAGAATCATAACCCGGAGACCTGCAGTCATTAACATGATGAAGTGTGAATGAATCCTAACGTGAATGAGAGGCTCAGGCAGATGTCTGCAATGGTATTCTAGACTGGATATATGGGATGTTGGGCTCTTCTTCTCTGAGCCCCTGTACAGCATCCTTTCCGTCTCCATGTTAACAGCACAAGTCAAAACCAGAAAAGCACAGCTACCCCGGAAGTGGTGTCCCTGAAGCTCACACATGTGTAGCGACTAGTGTACGTTTTCGTTCACCCAAGAGGGTCTGACTGCAGACTGGCGCTCCACTTTCAACAGGAAACACGTGACCTCCAGTCCACTTTTTTTTTTTTTTTTAAAGAACTTTAATGTAACAAACAACCAATGGCTGCAGACTGGAGCTCCACTCAACATGACCTCCATTCCATTTTTTAAATAACGTAAAAAACAAGAAGCCACGTTTCCTGTGAAGTGGAGCTCCAGTCTGCAGCAGGGCCGGATGTAGCTGGTCTGATGTGGGGGTGCAGTAAAAAATGTTAGCAGGGCAGAAGATAGGGTCAGCAGTTTGCAGGTTACTGTACAGGGGTCAGCAGGGCAGAGGATGGGGCAGAAGGGCAAAGGATGGAAAGTCAGCAGAAGAGTGTATAGGAATCAGTAGGGCAATGTACAGGGGCCCATAGGGCAGAGGACAGTGTTCAGAAGAGCAGTGTACAGGGTTCATCAGAGTCGCGAACAGGGGTCACTGGTGACAGGGCAGAGCCAGAGTATATGCAACAGATCTCCTCCTCCCTACAAAGCAGATAGCTGAAATTGGATTCCTTTTCACAGCCACTTTCTGCACAGTATATAGCTGGCTACTGCGCTAGCGATCCGACCTAGGCGTTTCACAGGTCAGAACTGCAACATACTGTGATATAGGAGACATTCAGAGGCTGCGGACATGGTACAAGAGATGGTCAGGGACTATGGACATGTTACAGTATAGGAGACATTCAGATGCTGCGGACACGGCGCGGGAGACCGCCAGGGGCCGCGGACACGGCGCGGGAGACCGCCAGGGGCCGCGGACACGGCGCGGGAGACCGCCAGGGGCCGCGGACACGGCGCGGGAGACCGCCAGGGGCCGCGGACATGCTACAGACTGCACCAGTCAGCACATATGTGGACAGAGTTTTACAAAATATAAGAAAGTGGCAGAAATCCGCAGCAGCTGAAATTTCTATCTTCCAGTCAATTGCTCAAGCACATTTTGGAGGGCAGTAAATGGTTAACACGTCTGTGAAGCTGCCAGCCTGACCAGTCTAAATGGTGCAAAGGCAACATAAAGGAAAGCATGAAATAAATCATGGAGGGCTCACACAGGACATAAACAGCTGAAAGTCATCAGTAGTGATGTGTGACCCCCTCACATGGAATGCCAGCTGCAGCGTCTTCCACAAGTCTCCTGATCGGTAGTCCCCCTCCGGTGTGCAGTGCTAAAGTACACACAGAAACAAGGAACCCAGCGGGACAAGAGCCAGGGGAGTTGTTCCCTAATCAGTGATCATTACCTGAGCTGCACAGTGCAGGCTGGAAGGGGGAACACACTGATCAGTGGCCTTCTTGAAGATGCTGCAGGTAACATGTCAGTGTGTTGATGATGATTGTCAGCTGTCTGCGCAGAGCTCCTTGTGTACAGTGATGTGATTCGTTTACTCCTTCTAGGGGGCCTGCACTTCCTGTCTACTCTCCCTCCAGCCCCACTGTGGAGGCCAGCGTCTTTAGAGTCAAATATGGCGGGCTGGGAAAGGGGCGGGTTACAGTGCTGTGCTGACTGAAAAGGAGGAGGAACAACTCATTAGCAGTCCCTCCCTCCTACTCAGATCAGCGGCACTATTGGTGACACACTTATCATCTACAATTACAATGATTTTACGGATAGTCAGCACAAACGGGCAAGCCAGGGTAAGGGGCGTGGCCTAATACACTCGGCAGGGGCGTGGCTTTACGCTTGGAAAGGGGCGTGGCATGGGTTGCTAAGGACGCCGCGTCCCTAGCAACCAATCAGTGTCTTTCAGCGCTCTGCGTCGCTTTCGCTCAGTGGAGTGCTGACACTGCGGTGATCAACACGTATGTGGCGCAGTGGAGTGTCATACAGACAGACCAATGGACTACGAAGCCTGCACAGGTAGGAGGAGCCACGAACATATGAGCGGGGTTGATCTAGTATCTGGGTGGATGGGAGCGGATTGCGGAAAGGAGGTGGAAAAAGACAGTAGAATTACTGGGAGCGCCCTGTATGGTTCTACCTGCAGAAGATGAGAGCTGGCGATTCGGACGGGGCTGTTCTGTACCCAGAACTGCAAAATCGCGTCTATTCATGTGATTTTGCGCAGAGCAGCCGCCCTGTAGCAGTATATCTGCCATAGTGCAGTGATTGGTTAATAAATCACCTGTTGACCAAAGCTGTCAAATCGCCGATGTCCATAGACAAGCCGACTGTGGGGCCTAGTACAATGTAATCGGTAGTAGATATCCCAGCACCAGGCTGGGCATATGGCTTTGACTTCATTCTGACTTGCTGCTTTGCCACACCTACCACAACACTAAGCCCCACCTCCACCACTGGGGTCTAATAATTTCTTAACCACTTGAGCTCCAGAGGATTTACCCCCCTTAATGACCAGGCCTCTTTTTGCTACTCGGCGCTGCACTAATTCAACTGATAATTGCGCGGTCATGCAATGCTGCACCCAAACGAAATTTACGTCCTTTTTTCACACAAATAGAGCTTTCTTTCGGTGTAATTTGATCACCTGTGCGCTTTTTATTTTTCACGCTATAAACAAAAAAAAGGCCAAAAATTTTGAAGAAAAACAATATTTTTTTTACTTTCAGCTATAAAAAATATATAGTAAACTCAAAGTTCGTTATAAATTTAGGCCAAAATGTATTCTGCTCCATGTTTTTGGTAAGAAAAATCCCAATGAGTGTATATTGATTGCTTTGTGTGACAGTTATAGCGTCTACAAACTATGGTATATACTGCAATTTACACCATTTTTCTGCTATACAGCGCTGCGCTAGTTTAACGGACAATTGCGCGGTCATGCAATATGGTACATAAATTAAATTTACATTTTTTTTTCCCCACAAATTGAGCATTCTTTCGGTGGTATTTGATCGCCTGTGCGGTTTTTATTTTTTGCGCTATAAACAAAAGGCTGACAATTTTGAGGAAAAAAAAAAATATTTTGGACTTTTTGCTATAAAACATGTCCAGTAAAAAAAAATGCAAAAATCAAATTTAGTCATAAATTTCTGCCAAAATGCATTCTGCGACATGTCTTTGCTAAAAAAAAAAAACCCCAATACCTGTAAATTAATTGGTTTACGTGAAAGTTATAGCGTTTACAAATGGCGGGAAAGATACTGGGATTTTTAGTTTTTTTTTATACTAATAATGGCGGCGATCAGCGATTTATGGCGGCGATCAGGGACTTATGGCAGCGACTTATGGCGGGACTGCGGCAGACATTCTGACATTGGGGGGTACTGACTTGGGGTCACTGACATCCCCAAAAACACTAATACAGTGATCAGTGCAAAAAAACCCCACTGACACTGTACTAATGGCAATGGGGAGGAAGGGGTTAACTTTATTTTGCAGGGAAGGGTTATAGGAGTGAGGCGGAGTGTTTTACTAGGGGGCGGGGGTGTGTGCTGGACTGGACAAGACTGATGGGGAAAGAGAAACTTCTTTCTCCATCAGCTCATCCTCGAGCTGACAGGGAAGTGACAGACAGCACAGCTACTGCAGCTGTGCTCTCTGTCACTGTTTGCCGCTGATCGCCGGGAAACAGCCGCTAAGGACCGGCTGTGACCCAGCGACTCACATCTGCGGCGGTGCGCCTCGCATGCGCCCCCCCTATTTGTTTACAAAACACACATTTTAAAACGTGGTTTTGCCTGCGAGTGCCGCCGTATATCTACAGTGGCTGGGCGGCAAGTGGTTAAATGTGGCAGTTCTGTGCATTGGATGGTGATTGGCGATCATCTACTGCTGCCGAAAACCGTGACATGCGCAGATGTATCAGAGACACACATCTTCGTGGGGGAACTCATCTTGCCGTTACAACGGCATTGGGATCCACATGATCTCTAAGGCAGCAGGCATCGCACAGACCCCTCTCGGGGCCTGTGGGTGCAGGCATCGCAGAGGACCCTCTCGGGGCCTGTGGGTGCAGGCATCGCAGAGGACCCTCTCGGGGCCTGTGGGTGCAGGCATCGCAGAGGACCCTCTCGGGGCCTGTGGGTGCAGGCATCGCAGAGGACCCTCTCGGGGCCTGTGGGTGCAGGCATCGCAGAGGACCCTCTCGGGGCCTGTGGGTGCAGGCATCGCAGAGGACCCTCTCGGGGCCTGTGGGTGCAGGCATCGCAGAGGACCCTCTCGGGGCCTGTGGGTGCAGGCATCGCAGAGGACCCTCTCGGGGCCTGTGGGTGCAGGCATCGCAGAGGACCCACTCGGGGCCTGTGGGTGCAGGCATCGCAGAGGACCCACTCGGGGCCTGTGGGTGCAGGCATCGCAGAGGACCCACTCGGGGCCTGTGGGTGCAGGCATCGCAGAGGACCCTCTCGGGGCCTGTGGGTGCAGGCATCGCAGAGGACCCTCTCGGGGCCTGTGGGTGCAGGCATCGCAGAGGACCCTCTCGGGGCCTGTGGGTGCAGGCATCGCAGAGGACCCTCTCGGGGCCTGTGGGTGCAGGCATCGCAGAGGACCCTCTCGGGGCCTGTGGGTGCAGGCATCGCAGAGGACCCTCTCGGGGCCTGTGGGTGCAGGCATCGCAGAGGACCCTCTCGGGGCCTGTGGGTGCAGGCTTCAGGACCCTCTCGGGGCCTGTGGGTGCAGGCTTCAGGACCCTCTCGGGGCCTGTGGGTGCAGGCTTCAGGACCCTCTCGGGGCCTGTGGGTGCAGGCTTCAGGACCCTCTCGGGGCCTGGGGGTGCAGGCTTCAGGACCCTCTCGGGGCCTGTGGGTGCAGGCATCGGCGGGACCCTTCACGGGGCCTGTGGGTGCAGGCATCGGCAGGACCCTTCCCGGGGCCTGTGGGTGCAGGCATCGCACAGACCCCGCACGGGGCCTGTGGGTGCAGGCATCGGCGGGACCCTTCCCGGGGCCTGTGGGTGCAGGCATCGCACAGACCCCGCACGGGGCCTGTGGGTGCAGGCATCGGCGGGACCCTTCCCGGGGCCTGTGGGTGCAGGCATCGCACAGACCCCGCACGGGGCCTGTGGGTGCAGGCATCGCACAGACCCCGCACGGGGCCTGTGGGTGCAGGCATCGCACAGACCCCGCACGGGGCCTGTGGGTGCAGGCATCGCACAGACCCCGCTCGGGGCCTGTGGGTGCAGGCATCGCACAGACCCCGCTCGGGGCCTGTGGTTGCAGGCATCGCACAGACCCCGCTCGGGGCCTGTGGTTGCAGGCATCGCACAGACCCCGCTCGGGGCCTGTGGGTGCAGGCTTCAGGACCCTCTCGGGGCCTGTGGGTGCAGGCATCGGCGGGACCCTTCCCGGGGCCTGTGGGTGCAGGCATCGGCGGGACCCTTCCCGGGGCCTGTGGGTGCAGGCATCGCACAGACCCCGCACGGGGCCTGTGGGTGCAGGCATCGGCGGGACCCTTCCCGGGGCCTGTGGGTGCAGGCATCGCACAGACCCCGCACGGGGCCTGTGGGTGCAGGCATCGCACAGACCCCGCTCGGGGCCTGTGGTTGCAGGCATCGCACAGACCCCGCTCGGGGCCTGTGGTTGCAGGCATCGCACAGACCCCGCTCGGGGCCTGTGGTTGCAGGCATCGCACAGACCCCGCTCGGGGCCTGTGGGTGCAGGCATCGCACAGACCCCGCTCGGGGCCTGTGGGTGCAGGCATCGCACAGACCCCGCTCGGGGCCTGTGGGTGCAGGCATCGCACAGACCCCGCTCGGGGCCTGTGGGTGCAGGCATCGCACAGACCCCGCTCGGGGCCTGTGGGTGCAGGCATCGCACAGACCCCGCACGGGGCCTGTGGGTGCAGGCATCGCACAGACCCCGCACGGGGTCTGAGGGTGCAGGCATCGGGACCCACCTTGGGTCTGAGAGTGCAGGCATCGCACAGACCCCGCACGGGGCCTGTGGGTGCAGGCATCGCACAGACCCCGCACGGGGCCTGTGGGTGCAGGCATCGCACAGACCCCGCTCGGGGCCTGTGGGTGCAGGCATCGCACAGACCCCGCACGGGGTCTGAGGGTGCAGGCATCGGGACCCACCTTGGGTCTGAGACCCCGCTCGGGGCCTGTGGGTGCAGGCATCGCACAGACCCCGCTCGGGGCCTGTGGGTGCAGGCATCGCACAGACCCCGCTCGGGGCCTGTGGGTGCAGGCATCGCACAGACCCCGCACGGGGTCTGAGGGTGCAGGCATCGGGACCCACCTTGGGTCTGAGAGTGCAGGCATCGCACAGACCCCGCACGGGGCCTGTGGGTGCAGGCATCGCACAGACCCCGCACGGGGCCTGTGGGTGCAGGCATCGCACAGACCCCGCACGGGGCCTGTGGGTGCAGGCATCGCACAGACCCCGCTCGGGGCCTGTGGGTGCAGGCATCGCACAGACCCCGCTCGGGGCCTGTGGGTGCAGGCATCGCACAGACCCCGCTCGGGGCCTGTGGGTGCAGGCATCGCACAGACCCCGCTCGGGGCCTGTGGGTGCAGGCATCGCACAGACCCCGCTCGGGGCCTGTGGGTGCAGGCATCGCACAGACCCCGCTCGGGGCCTGTGGGTGCAGGCATCGCACAGACCCCGCTCGGGGCCTGTGGGTGCAGGCATCGCACAGACCCCGCTCGGGGCCTGTGGGTGCAGGCATCGCACAGACCCCGCACGGGGTCTGAGGGTGCAGGCATCGGGACCCACCTTGGGTCTGTGAGTGCAGGCATCGCACAAACCCCACACGGGGCCTGTGGGTGCAGGCATCGCACAGACCCCGCACGGGGCCTGTGGGTGCAGGCATCGGGACCCTTCCCTGGGTCTTTGGGTGCAGGCATCGGGACCCTTCCCTGGGTCTGAGGGTGCAGGCATCGCACAGACCCCGCACGGGGTCTGAGGGTGCAGGCATCGGGACCCACCTTGGGTCTGTGAGTGCAGGCATCGCACAAACCCCACACGGGGCCTGTGGGTGCAGGCATCGCACAGACCCCGCACGGGGCCTGTGGGTGCAGGCATCGGGACCCTTCCCTGGGTCTTTGGGTGCAGGCATCGGGACCCTTCCCTGGGTCTGAGGGTGCAGGCATCGGGACCCTTCCCTGGGTCTGAGGGTGCAGGCATCGGGACCCTTTCCCGGGTCTGAGGGTGCAGGCATCGGGACCCTTTCCCGGGTCTGAGGGTGCAGGCATCGGGACCCTTTCCCGGGTCTGAGGGTGCAGGCATCGGGACCCTTTCCCGGGTCTGAGGGTGCAGGCATCGGGACCCGCCTTGGGTATGAGGGTGCAGGCATCGGGTTCCGCCTTGGGTCTGAGGGTGCAGGCATCCGGACCCTTCTCTGGGTCTGAGGGTGCAGGCATCGGGACCCTTCCCTGGGTCTGAGGGTGCAGGCATCGGGACCCTTCCCTGGGTCTGAGGTTGCAGGCATCGGGACCCTTCCCTGGGTCTGAGGGTGCAGGCATCGCACAGACCCCGCTCGGGGCCTGTGGGTGCAGGCATCGCACAGACCCCGCACGGGGCCTGTGGGTGCAGGCATCGGCGGGACCCTTCCCGGGGCCTGTGGGTGCAGGCATCGGCAGGACCCTTCCTAGGGCCTGTGGGTGCAGGCATCGGCGGGACCCTTCCCGGGGCCTGTGGGTGCAGGCATCGCACAGACCCCGCACGGGGCCTGTGGGTGCAGGCATCGCACAGACCCCTCGGGGTCTGAGGGTGCAGGCATCGGGACCCACCTTGGGTCTGAAGGTGCAGGCATTGGGATCGGGACCCTTCCCGGGGTCTGAGGTGCAGTCATCGGGACCCTTCCCGGGGTCTGAGGGTGCAGGCATCGGGACCCTTCCCCGGGGTCTGAGGGTTCAGGCATCGGGACCCTTTCCCGGGGTCTGAGGGTGCAGGCATCGGGACCCTTTCCCGGGGTCTGAGGGTGCAGGCATCGGGACCCTTTCCCGGGGTCTGAGGGTGCAGGCATCGGGACCCTTTCCCGGGTCTGAGGGTGCAGGCGTCGGGACCCTTTCCCGGGTCTGAGGGTGCAGGCGTCGGGACCCACCTTGGGTCTGAGGGTGCAGGCGTCGGGACCCTTCCCCGGGTCTGAGGGTGCAGGCATCGGGACCCTTTCCCGGGTCTGAGGGTGCAGGCATCGGGACCCTTTCCCGGGTCTGAGGGTGCAGGCGTCGGGACCCACCTTGGGTCTGAGGGTGCAGGCGTCGGGACCCTTCCCCGGGTCTGAGGGTGCAGGCGTCGGGACCCTTCCCCGGGTCTGAGGGTGCAGGCGTCGGGACCCTTCCCCGGGTCTGAGGGTGCAGGCGTCGGGACCCTTCCCCGGGTCTGAGGGTGCAGGCGTCGGGACCCTTCCCCGGGTCTGAGGGTGCAGGCGTCGGGACCCTTCCCCGGGTCTGAGGGTGCAGGCGTCGGGACCCTTCCCCGGGTCTGAGGGTGCAGGCGTCGGGACCCTTCCCCGGGTCTGAGGGTGCAGGCGTCGGGACCCTTCCCCGGGTCTGAGGGTGCAGGCGTCGGGACCCTTCCCCGGGTCTGAGGGTGCAGGCGTCGGGACCCTTCCCCGGGTCTGAGGGTGCAGGCGTCGGGACCCTTCCCCGGGTCTGAGGGTGCAGGCGTCGGGACCCTTCCCCGGGTCTGAGGGTGCAGGCGTCGGGACCCTTCCCCGGGTCTGAGGGTGCAGGCGTCGGGACCCTTCCCCGGGTCTGAGGGTGCAGGCGTCGGGACCCTTCCCCGGGTCTGAGGGTGCAGGCGTCGGGACCCTTCCCCGGGTCTGAGGGTGCAGGCGTCGGGACCCTTGCCCGGGTCTGAGGGTGCAGGCGTCGGGACCCTTGCCCGGGTCTGAGGGTGCAGGCGTCGGGACCCTTCCCCGGGTCTGAGGGTGCAGGCGTCGGGACCCTTCCCCGGGTCTGAGGGTGCAGGCGTCGGGACCCTTCTCCGGGTCTGAGGGTGCAGGCGTCGGGACCCTTCCCCGGGTCTGAGGGTGCAGGCGTCGGGACCCTTCCCCGGGTCTGAGGGTGCAGGCATCGGGACCCACCTTGGGTCTGAGGGTGCAGGCATCGGGACCCACCTTGGGTCTGAGGGTGTAGGCATCGGGACCCTTTCCCGGGTCTGAGGGTGCAGGCATCGGGACCCTTTCCCGGGTCTGAGGGTGCAGGCATCGGGACCCTTTCCCGGGTCTGAGGGTGCAGGCATCGGGACCCTTTCCCGGGTCTGAGGGTGCAGGCATCGGGACCCTTTCCCGGGTCTGAGGGTGCAGGCATCGGGACCCTTTCCCGGGTCTGAGGGTGCAGGCATCGGGACCCTTTCCCGGGTCTGAGGTTGCAGGCATCGGGACCCACCTTGGGTCTGAGGGTGCAGGCATCGGGACCCTTTCCTGGGTCTGAGGGTGCAGGCATCTTGACCCTTTCCTGGGTCTGAGGGTGCAGGCATCGGGACCCTTTCCTGGGTCTGAGGGTGCAGGCATCGGGACCCTTTTCTGGGTCTGAGGGTGCAGGCATCGGGACCCTTTCCTGGGTCTGAGGGTGCAGGCATCGGGACCCTTTCCTGGGTCTGAGGGTGCAGGCATCGGGACCCTTTCCTGGGTCTGAGGGTGCAGGCATCGGGACCCTTTCCTGGGTCTGAGGGTGCAGGCATCGGGACCCTTTCCTGGGTCTGAGGGTGCAGGAATCGGGACCCTTTCCTGGGTCTGAGGGTGCAGGCATCGGGACCCTTTTTTGGGTCTGAGGGTGCAGGCATCGGGACCCTTTCCCGGGTCTGAGGGTGCAGGCATCGGGACCCTTTCCCGGGTCTGAGGGTGCAGGCATCGGGACCCTTTCCCCGGTCTGAGGGTGCAGGCATCGGGACCCTTTCCCCGGTCTGAGGGTGCAGGCATCGGGACCCTTTCCCCGGTCTGAGGGTGCAGGCATCGGGACCCTTTCCCGGGTCTGAGGGTGCAGGCATCGGGACCCTTTCCCGGGTCTGAGGGTGCAGGCATCGGGACCCTTTCCCGGGTCTGAGGGTGCAGGCATCGGGACCCTTTCCCGGGTCTGAGGGTGCAGGCATCGGGACCCTTTCCCGGGTCTGAGGGTGCAGGCATCGGGACCCTTTCCCGGGTCTGAGGGTGCAGGCATCGGGACCCTTTCCCGGGTCTGAGGGTGCAGGCATCGGGACCCTTTCCCGGGTCTGAGGGTGCAGGCATCGGGACCCTTTCCCGGGTCTGAGGGTGCAGGCATTGGGACCCTTTCCCGGGTCTGAGGGTGCAGGCATCGGGACCCTTTCCCGGGTCTGAGGGTGCAGGCATCGGGACCCTTTCCCGGGTCTGAGGGTGCAGGCATCGGGACCCTTTCCCGGGTCTGAGGGTGCAGGCATCGGGACCCTTTCCCGGGTCTGAGGTTGCAGGCATCGGGACCCACCTTGGGTCTGAGGGTGCAGGCATCGGGACCCTTTCCTGGGTCTGAGGGTGCAGGCATCTTGACCCTTTCCTGGGTCTGAGGGTGCAGGCATCGGGACCCTTTTCTGGGTCTGAGGGTGCAGGCATCGGGACCCTTTCCTGGGTCTGAGGGTGCAGGCATCGGGACCCTTTCCTGGGTCTGAGGGTGCAGGCATCGGGACCCTTTCCTGGGTCTGAGGGTGCAGGCATCGGGACCCTTTCCTGGGTCTGAGGGTGCAGGAATCGGGACCCTTTCCTGGTTCTGAGGGTGCAGGCATCGGGACCCTTTTTTGGGTCTGAGGGTGCAGGCATCGGGACCCTTTCCCGGGTCTGAGGGTGCAGGCATCGGGACCCTTTCCCGGGTCTGAGGGTGCAGGCATCGGGACCCTTTCCCGGGTCTGAGGATGCAGGCATCGGGACCCTTTCCCGGGTCTGAGGGTGCAGGCATCGGGACCCTTTCCCGGGTCTGAGGGTGCAGGCATCGGGACCCTTTCCCGGGTCTGAGGGTGCAGGCATCGGGACCCTTTCCCGGGTCTGAGGGTGCAGGCATCGGGACCCTTTCCCGGGTCTGAGGTTGCAGGCATCGGGACCCACCTTGGGTCTGAGGGTGCAGGCATCGGGACCCTTTCCTGGGTCTGAGGGTGCAGGCATCTTGACCCTTTCCTGGGTCTGAGGGTGCAGGCATCGGGACCCTTTCCTGGGTCTGAGGGTGCAGGCATCGGGACCCTTTTCTGGGTCTGAGGGTGCAGGCATCGGGACCCTTTCCTGGGTCTGAGGGTGCAGGCATCGGGACCGTTTCCTGGGTCGGAGGGTGCAGGCATCGGGACCCTTTCCTGGGTCTGAGGGTGCAGGCATCGGGACCCTTTCCTGGGTCTGAGGGTGCAGGCATCGGGACCCTTTCCTGGGTCTGAGGGTGCAGGCATCGGGACCCTTTCCTGGGTCTGAGGGTGCAGGCATCGGGACCCTTTTTTGGGTCTGAGGGTGCAGGCATCGGGACCCTTTCCCGGGTCTGAGGGTGCAGGCATCGGGACCCTTTCCCGGGTCTGAGGGTGCAGGCATCGGGACCCACCTTGGGTCTGAGGGTGCAGGCATCGGGACCCTTTCCCGGGTCTGAGGGTGCAGGCATCGGGACCCTTTCCCGGGTCTGAGGGTGCAGGCATCGGGACCCTTTCCCGGGTCTGAGGGTGCAGGCATCGGGACCCTTTCCCGGGTCTGAGGGTGCAGGCATCGGGACCCTTTCCCGGGTCTGAGGGTGCAGGCATCGGGACCCTTTCCCGGGTCTGAGGGTGCAGGCATCGGGACCCTTTCCCGGGTCTGAGGGTGCAGGCATCGGGACCCACCTTGGGTCTGAGGGTGCAGGCATCGGGACCCTTTCCCGGGTCTGAGGGTGCAGGCATCGAGACCCTTTCCCGGGTCTGAGGGTGCAGGCATCGGGACCCTTTTTTGGGTCTGAGGGTGCAGGCATCGGGACCCTTTTTTGGGTCTGAGGGTGCAGGCATCGGGACCCTTTTTTGGGTCTGAGGGTGCAGGCATCGGGACCCTTTCCCGGGTCTGAGGGTGCAGGCATCGGGACCCTTTTTTGGGTCTGAGGGTGCAGGCATCGGGACCCTTTTTTGGGTATGAGGGTGCAGGCATCGGGACCCTTTCCCGGGTCTGAGGGTGCAGGCATCGGGACCCTTTCCCGGGTCTGAGGGTGCAGGCATCGGGACCCTTTCCCGGGTCTGAGGGTGCAGGCATCGGGACCCTTTCCCGGGTCTGAGGGTGCAGGCATCGGGACCCTTTCCCGGGTCTGAGGGTGCAGGCATCGGGACCCTTTTTTGGGTCTGAGGGTGCAGGCATCGGGACCCTTTTTTGGGTCTGAGGGTGCAGGCATCGGGACCCTTTTTTGGGTCTGAGGGTGCAGGCATCGGGACCCTTTCCCGGGTCTGAGGTTGCAGGCATCGGGACCCTTTCCCGGGTCTGAGGTTGCAGGCATCGGGACCCTTTCCCGGGTCTGAGGTTGCAGGCATCGGGACCCACCTTGGGTCTGAGGTTGCAGGCATCGGGACCCTTTCCTGGGTCTGAGGGTGCAGGCATCGGGACCCTTTCCTGGGTCTGAGGGTGCAGGCATCGGGACCCTTTCCCGGGTCTGAGGGTGCAGGCATCGGGACCCTTTCCCGGGTCTGAGGGTGCAGGCATCGGGACCCTTTCCCGGGTGTGAGGGTGCAGGCATCGGGACCCTTTCCCGGGTGTGAGGGTGCAGGCATCGGGACCCTTTCCCGGGTGTGAGGGTGCAGGCATCGGGACCCTTTCCCGGGTGTGAGGGTGCAGGCATCGGGACCCTTTCCCGGGTCTGAGGGTGCAGGCATCGGGACCCACCTTGGGTCTGAGGGTGCAGGCATCGGGACCCTTTCCCGGGTCTGAGGGTGCAGGCATCGAGACCCTTTCCCGGGTCTGAGGGTGCAGGCATCGGGACCCTTTCCCGGGTCTGAGGGTGCAGGCATCGGGACCCTTTCCCGGGTCTGAGGGTGCAGGCATCGGGACCCTTTTTTGGGTCTGAGGGTGCAGGCATCGGGACCCTTTTTTGGGTCTGAGGGTGCAGGCATCGGGACCCTTTTTTGGGTCTGAGGGTGCAGGCATCGGGACCCTTTTATGGGTCTGAGGGTGCAGGCATCGGGACCCTTTTTTGGGTCTGAGGTTGCAGGCATCGGGACCCTTTCCCGGGTCTGAGGTTGCAGGCATCGGGACCCTTTCCCGGGTCTGAGGTTGCAGGCATCGGGACCCACCTTGGGTCTGAGGTTGCAGGCATCGGGACCCTTTCCTGGGTCTGAGGGTGCAGGCATCGGGACCCTTTCCTGGGTCTGAGGGTGCAGGCATCGGGACCCTTTCCCGGGTCTGAGGGTGCAGGCATCGGGACCCTTTCCCGGGTCTGAGGGTGCAGGCATCGGGACCCTTTCCCGGGTCTGAGGGTGCAGGCATCGGGACCCTTTCCCGGGTGTGAGGGTGCAGGCATCGGGACCCTTTCCCGGGTGTGAGGGTGCAGGCATCGGGACCCTTTCCCGGGTGTGAGGGTGCAGGCATCGGGACCCTTTCCCGGGTCTGAGGGTGCAGGCATCGGGACCCACCTTGGGTCTGAGGGTGCAGGCATCGGGACCCTTTCCCGGGTCTGAGGGTGCAGGCATCGAGACCCTTTCCCGGGTCTGAGGGTGCAGGCATCGGGACCCTTTTTTGGGTCTGAGGGTGCAGGCATCGGGACCCTTTTTTGGGTCTGAGGGTGCAGGCATCGGGACCCTTTTTTGGGTCTGAGGGTGCAGGCATCGGGACCCTTTCCCGGGTCTGAGGCTGCAGGCATCGGGACCCTTTTTTGGGTCTGAGGGTGCAGGCATCGGGACCCTTTCCCGGGTCTGAGGGTGCAGGCATCGGGACCCTTTCCCGGGTCTGAGGGTGCAGGCATCGAGACCCTTTCCCGGGTCTGAGGGTGCAGGCATCGGGACCCTTTTATGGGTCTGAGGGTGCAGGCATCGGGACCCTTTTTTGGGTCTGAGGGTGCAGGTATCGGGACCCTTTTTTGGGTCTGAGGGTGCAGGCATCGGGACCCTTTCCCGGGTCTGAGGTTGCAGGCATCGGGACCCACCTTGGGTCTGAGGTTGCAGGCATCGGGACCCTTTCCTGGGTCTGAGGGTGCAGGCATCGGGACCCTTTCCTGGGTCTGAGGGTGCAGGCATCGGGACCCTTTCCCGGGTCTGAGGGTGCAGGCATCGGGACCCTTTCCCGGGTCTGAGGGTGCAGGCATCGGGACCCTTTCCCGGGTCTGAGGGTGCAGGCATCGGGACCCTTTCCCGGGTGTGAGGGTGCAGGCATCGGGACCCTTTCCCGGGTGTGAGGGTGCAGGCATCGGGACCCTTTCCCGGGTGTGAGGGTGCAGGCATCGGGACCCTTTCCCGGGTCTGAGGGTGCAGGCATCGGGACCCACCTTGGGTCTGAGGGTGCAGGCATCGGGACCCTTTCCCGGGTCTGAGGGTGCAGGCATCGAGACCCTTTCCCGGGTCTGAGGGTGCAGGCATCGGGACCCTTTCCCGGGTCTGAGGGTGCAGGCATCGGGACCCTTTCCCGGGTCTGAGGGTGCAGGCATCGGGACCCTTTTTTGGGTCTGAGGGTGCAGGCATCGGGACCCTTTTTTGGGTCTGAGGGTGCAGGCATCGGGACCCTTTTTTGGGTCTGAGGGTGCAGGCATCGGGACCCTTTTTTGGGTCTGAGGGTGCAGGCATCGGGACCCTTTTTTGGGTCTGAGGTTGCAGGCATCGGGACCCTTTCCCGGGTCTGAGGTTGCAGGCATCGGGACCCTTTCCCGGGTCTGAGGTTGCAGGCATCGGGACCCACCTTGGGTCTGAGGTTGCAGGCATCGGGACCCTTTCCTGGGTCTGAGGGTGCAGGCATCGGGACCCTTTCCTGGGTCTGAGGGTGCAGGCATCGGGACCCTTTCCCGGGTCTGAGGGTGCAGGCATCGGGACCCTTTCCCGGGTCTGAGGGTGCAGGCATCGGGACCCTTTCCCGGGTCTGAGGGTGCAGGCATCGGGACCCTTTCCCGGGTCTGAGGGTGCAGGCATCGGGACCCTTTCCCGGGTGTGAGGGTGCAGGCATCGGGACCCTTTCCCGGGTGTGAGGGTGCAGGCATCGGGACCCTTTCCCGGGTCTGAGGGTGCAGGCATCGGGACCCACCTTGGGTCTGAGGGTGCAGGCATCGGGACCCTTTCCCGGGTCTGAGGGTGCAGGCATCGAGACCCTTTCCCGGGTCTGAGGGTGCAGGCATCGGGACCCTTTTTTGGGTCTGAGGGTGCAGGCATCGGGACCCTTTTTTGGGTCTGAGGGTGCAGGCATCGGGACCCTTTTTTGGGTCTGAGGGTGCAGGCATCGGGACCCTTTCCCGGGTCTGAGGCTGCAGGCATCGGGACCCTTTTTTGGGTCTGAGGGTGCAGGCATCGGGACCCTTTCCCGGGTCTGAGGGTGCAGGCATCGGGACCCTTTCCCGGGTCTGAGGGTGCAGGCATCGAGACCCTTTCCCGGGTCTGAGGGTGCAGGCATCGGGACCCTTTTATGGGTCTGAGGGTGCAGGCATCGGGACCCTTTTTTGGGTCTGAGGGTGCAGGTATCGGGACCCTTTTTTGGGTCTGAGGGTGCAGGCATCGGGACCCTTTCCCGGGTCTGAGGGTGCAGGCATCGGGACCCTTTTTTGGGTCTGAGGGTGCAGGCATCGGGACCCTTTCCTGGGTCTGAGGGTGCAGGCATCGGGACCCTTTCCCGGGTCTGAGGGTGCAGGCATCGGGACCCTTTCCCGGGTCTGAGGGTGCAGGCATCGGGACCCTTTCCCGGGTCTGAGGGTGCAGGCATCGGGACCCTTTCCCGGGTCTGAGGGTGCAGGCATCGGGACCCTTTCCCGGGTCTGAGGGTGCAGGCATCGGGACCCTTTCCCGGGTCTGAGGGTGCAGGCATCGGGACCCTTTCCCGGGTCTGAGGGTGCCGGCATCGGGACCCTTTCCCGGGTCTGAGGGTGCAGGCATCGGGACCCTTTCCCGGGTCTGAGGGTGCAGGCATCGGGACCCTTTCCCGGGTCTGAGGGTGCCGGCATCGGGACCCTTCCCCGGGTCTGAGGGTGCAGGCATCGGGACCCCTCCCCGGCTCTGAGGGTGCAGGCATCGGGACCCCTCCCCGGCTCTGAGGGTGCAGGCATCGGGACCCTTCCCCGGCTCTGAGGGTGCAGGCATCGGGACCCCTTCCCGGGGTCTGAGGGTGCCGGCATCGGGACCCTTCCCGGGGTCTGAGGGTGCCGGCATCGGGACCCTTCCCGGGGTCTGAGGGTGCCGGCATCGGGACCCTTCCCGGGGTCTGAGGGTGCAGGCATCGGGACCCTTCCCGGGGTCTGAGGGTGCAGGCATCGGGACCCTTCCCGGGGTCTGAGGGTGCAGGCATCGGGACCCTTCCCGGGGTCTGAGGGTGCAGGCATCGGGACCCTTCCCGGGGTCTGAGGGTGCAGGCATCGGGACCCTTCCCGGGGTCTGAGGGTGCAGGCATCGGGACCCTTCCCGGGGTCTGAGGGTGCAGGCATCGGGACCCTTCCCGGGGTCTGAGGGTGCAGGCATCGGGACCCTTCCCGGGGTCTGAGGGTGCAGGCATCGGGACCCTTCCCGGGGTCTGAGGGTGCAGGCATCGGGACCCTTCCCGGGGTCTGAGGGTGCAGGCATCGGGACCCTTCCCGGGGTCTGAGGGTGCAGGCATCGGGACCCTTCCCGGGGTCTGAGGGTGCAGGCATCGGGACCCTTCCCGGGGTCTGAGGGTGCAGGCATCGGGACCCTTCCCGGGGTCTGAGGGTGCAGGCATCGGGACCCTTTTCCGGGTCTGAGGGTGCAGGCATCGGGACCCTTTCCCGGGTCTGAGGGTGCAGGCATCGGGACCCTTTCCCGGGTCTGAGGGTGCAGGCATCGGGACCCTTTCCGGGGTCTGAGGGTGCCGGCATCGGGACCCTTTCCGGGGTCTGAGGGTGCCGGCATCGGGACCCTTTCCGGGGTCTGAGGGTGCCGGCATCGGGACCCTTTCCGGGGTCTGAGGGTGCCGGCATCGGGACCCTTTCCGGGGTCTGAGGGTGCCGGCATCGGGACCCTTTCCGGGGTCTGAGGGTGCAGGCATCGGGACCCACCTTGGGTCTGAGGGTGCAGGCATCGGGACCCACCTTGGGTCTGAGGGTGCAGGCATCGGGACCCACCTTGGGTCTGAGGGTGCAGGCATCGGGACCCACCTTGGGTCTGAGGGTGCAGGCATCGGGACCCTTTCCGGGGTCTGAGGGTGCAGGCATCGGGACCCACCTTGGGTCTGAGGGTGCAGGCATCGGGACCCACCTTGGGTCTGAGGGTGCAGGCATCGGGACCCACCTTGGGTCTGAGGGTGCAGGCATCGGGACCCACCTTGGGTCTGAGGGTGCAGGCATCGGGACCCACCTTGGGTCTGAGGGTGCAGGCATCGGGACCCACCTTGGGTCTGAGGGTGCAGGCATCGGGTCCCACCTTGGGTCTGAGGGTGCAGGCATCGGGACCCTTTTCCGGGGTCTGAGGGTGCAGGCATCGGGACCCTTTCCGGGGTCTGAGGGTGCAGGCATCGGGACCCTTTCCGGGGTCTGAGGGTGCAGGCATCGGGACCCTTTCCGGGGTCTGAGGGTGCAGGCATCGGGACCCTTTCCGGGGTCTGAGGGTGCAGGCATCGGGACCCTTTCCGGGGTCTGAGGGTGCCGGCATCGGGACCCTTTCCGGGGTCTGAGGGTGCCGGCATCGGGACCCTTTCCGGGGTCTGAGGGTGCCGGCATCGGGACCCTTTGCGGGGTCTGAGGGTGCAGGCATCGGGACCCACCTTGGGTCTGAGGGTGCAGGCATCGGGACCCACCTTGGGTCTGAGGGTGCAGGCATCGGGACCCACCTTAGGTCTGAGGGTGCAGGCATCGGGACCCACCTTGGGTCTGAGGGTGCAGGCATCGGGACCCACCTTGGGTCTGAGGGTGCAGGCATCGGGACCCACCTTGGGTCTGAGGGTGCAGGCATCGGGACCCACCTTGGGTCTGAGGGTGCAGGCATCGGGACCCACCTTGGGTCTGAGGGTGCAGGCATCGGGACCCTTCCCTTGGTCTGAGGGTGCAGGCATCGGGACCCACCTTGGGGGTCTGAGGGTGCAGGCATCGGGACCCACCTTGGGTCTGAGGGTGCAGGCATCGGGACCCACCTTGGGTCTGAGGGTGCAGGCATCGGGACCCTTTCCGGGGTCTGAGGGTGCAGGCATCGGGACCCTTTTCCGGGGTCTGAGGGTGCAGGCATCGGGACCCTTTTCCAGGGTCTGAGGGTGCAGGCATCGGGACCCTTTTCCAGGGTCTGAGGGTGCAGGCATCGGGACCCTTTTCGGGGTCTGAGGGTGCAGGCATCGGGACCCTTTCCGGGGTCTGAGGGTGCAGGCATCGGGACCCTTTCCGGGGTCTGAGGGTGCAGGCATCGGGACCCTTTCCGGGGTCTGAGGGTGCAGGCATCGGGACCCTTTCCGGGGTCTGAGGGTGCAGGCATCGGGACCCTTCCCTGGGTCTGAGGGTGCAGGCATCGGGACCCTTCCCTGGGTCTGAGGGTGCAGGCATCGGGACCCACCTTGGGTCTTAGGGTGCAGGCATCGGGACCCTTTCCCGGGACTGAGGGTGTATGCATCAGGACCCTTTCCGGGGTCTGAGGGTGCCGGCATCGGGACCCTTTCCGGGGTCTGAGGGTGCCGGCATCGGGACCCTTTCCGGGGTCTGAGGGTGCCGGCATCGGGACCCTTTCCGGGGTCTGAGGGTGCAGGCATCGGTACCCACCTTGGGTCTGAGGGTGCAGGCATCGGAACCCACCTTGGGTCTGAGGGTGCTGGCATCGGGACCCACCTTGGGTCTGAGGGTGCAGGCATCGGGACCCACTTTGGGTCTGAGGGTGCAGGCATCGGGACCCACCTTGGGTCTGAGGGTGCAGGCATCGGGACCCACCTTGGGTCTGAGAGTGCAGGCATCGGGACCCACCTTGGGTCTTAGGGTGCAGGCATCGGGACCCACCTTGGGTCTTAGGGTGCAGGCATCGGGACCCTTTCCCGGGTCTGAGGGTGCAGGCATCGGGACCCTTTCCCGGGTCTCAGGGTGCAGGCATCGGGACCCTTTCCCGGGTCTCAGGGTGCAGGCATCGGGACCCTTTCCCGGGTCTCAGGGTGCAGGCATCGGGACCCTTTCCCGAGTCTCAGGGTGCAGGCATCGGTACCCTTTCCCGGGTCTCAGGGTGCAGGCATCGGGACCCTTCCCGGGGTCTGAGGGTGCAGGCATCGGGACCCACCTTGGGTCTGAGGGTGCAGGCATCGGGACCCTTTCCGGGGTCTGAGGGTGCAGGCATCGGGACCCTTTCCGGGGTCTGAGGGTGCAGGCATCGGGACCCTTTCCGGGGTCTGAGGGTGCAGGCATCGGGACCCTTTCCGGGGTCTGAGGGTGCAGGCATCGGGACCCTTTCCGGGGTCTGAGGGTGCAGGCATCGGGACCCTTTCCGGGGTCTGAGGGTGCAGGCATCGGGACCCTTTCCGGGGTCTGAGGGTGCAGGCATCGGGACCCTTTCCGGGGTCTGAGGGTGCAGGCATCGGGACCCACCTTGGGTCTGAGGGTGCAGGCATCGGGACCCACCTTGGGTCTGAGGGTGCAGGCATCGGGACTTACCTTGGGTCTGAGGGTGCAGGCATCGGGACCCACCTTGGGTCTGAGGGTGCAGGCATCGGGACCCACCTTGGGTCTGAGGGTGCAGGCATCGGGACCCACTTTGGGACTTAGGGTGCAGGCATCGGGACCCTTTCCCGGGACTGAGGGTGTATGCATCGGGACCCTTTCCCGGGTCAGAGGGTGCAGGCATCGGGACCCACCTTGGGTCTGAGGGTGCAGGCATCGGGAACCACCTTGGGTCTGAGGGTGCAGGCATCGGGACCCACCTTGGGTCTGAGGGTGCAGGCATCGGGACCCACCTTGGGTCTGAGGGTGCAGGCATCGGGACCCACCTTGGGTCTGAGGGTGCAGGCATCGGGAACCACCTTGGGTCTGAGGGTGCAGGCATCGGGACCCACCTTGGGTCTGAGGGTGCAGGCATCGGGACTCACCTTGGGTCTGAGGGTGCAGGCATCGGGACCCACCTTGGGTCTGAGGGTGCAGGCATCGGGACCCACCTTGGGTCTGAGGGTGCAGGCATCGGGACCCACCTTGGGTCTGAGGGTGCAGGCATCGGGACCCACCTTGGGTATGAGGGTGCAGGCATCGGGACCCACCTTGGGTCTTAGGGTGCAGGCATCGGGACCCTTTCCCGGGACTGAGGGTGCAGGCATCGTGACCCTTTCCGGGGTCTGAGGGTGCAGGCATCGTGACCCTTTCCGGGGTCTGAGGGTGCAGGCATCGGGACCCTTTCCGGGGTCTGAGGGTGTAGGCATCGGGACCCTTTCCGGGGTCTGAGGGTGCAGGCATCGGGACCCTTTCCGGGGTCTGAGGGTGCAGGCATCGGGACCCTTTCCGGGGTCTGAGGGTGCCGGCATCGTGACCCTTTCCCGGGTCTGAGGGTGCCGGCATCGTGACCCTTTCCCGGGTCTGAGGGTGCAGGCATCGTGACCCTTTCCCGGGTCTGAGGGTGCAGGCATCGGGACCCTTTCCCGGGTCTCAGGGTGCAGGCATCGGGACCCTTTCCCGGGTCTCAGGGTGCAGGCATCGGGACCCTTCCCGGGGTCTGAGGGTGCAGGCATCGGGACCCACCTTGGGTCTGAGGGTGCAGGCATCGGGACCCACCTTGGGTCTGAGGGTGCAGGCATCGGGACCCACCTTGGGTCTGAGAGTGCAGGCATCGGGACCCACCTTGGGTCTTAGGGTGCAGGCATCGGGACCCTTTCCCGGGACTGAGGGTGTATGCATCGGGACCCTTTCCCGGGTTTGAGGGTGCAGGCATCGGGACCCACCTTGGGTCTGAGGGTGCAGGCATCGGGACCCACCTTGGGTCTGAGGGAGCAGGCATCGGGACCCACCTTGGGTCTGAGGGTGCAGGCATCGGGACCCACCTTGGGTCTGAGGGTGCAGGCATCGGGACCCACCTTGGGTCTTAGGGTGCAGGCATCGGGACCCTTTCCCGGGACTGAGGGTGCAGGCATCGTGACCCTTTCCGGGGTCTGAGGGTGCAGGCATCGTGACCCTTTCCGGGGTCTGAGGGTGCAGGCATCGGGACCCTTTCCGGGGTCTGAGGGTGTAGGCATCGGGACCCTTTCCGGGGTCTGAGGGTGCAGGCATCGGGACCCTTTCCGGGGTCTGAGGGTGCAGGCATCGGGACCCTTTCCGGGGTCTGAGGGTGCCGGCATCGTGACCCTTTCCCGGGTCTGAGGGTGCCGGCATCGTGACCCTTTCCCGGGTCTGAGGGTGCAGGCATCGTGACCCTTTCCCGGGTCTGAGGGTGCAGGCATCGGGACCCTTTCCCGGGTCTCAGGGTGCAGGCATCGGGACCCTTCCCGGGGTCTGAGGGTGCAGGCATCGGGACCCACCTTGGGTCTGAGGGTGCAGGCATCGGGACCCACCTTGGGTCTGAGGGTGCAGGCATGGGGACCCACCTTGGGTCTGAGAGTGCAGGCATCGGGACCCACCTTGGGTCTTAGGGTGCAGGCATCGGGACCCTTTCCCGGGACTGAGGGTGTATGCATCGGGACCCTTTCCCGGGTCTGAGGGTGCAGGCATCGGGACCCACCTTGGGTCTGAGGGTGCAGGCATCGGGACCCACCTTGGGTCTGAGGGTGCAGGCTTCGGGACCCACCTTGGGTCTGAGGGTGCAGGCATCGGGACCCACCTTGGGTCTGAGGGTGCAGGCATCGGGACCCACCTTGGGTCTGAGGGTGCAGGCATCGGGACCCACCTTGGGTCTGAGGTTGCAGGCATCGGGACCCACCTTGGGTCTGAGGTTGCAGGCATCGGGACCCACCTTGGGTCTGAGGGTGCAGGCATCGGGACCCACCTTGGGTCTGAGGGTGCAGGCATCGGGACCCACCTTGGGTCTGAGGGTGCAGGCATCGGGACCCACCTTGGGTCTGAGGGTGCAGGCATCGGGACCCACCTTGGGTCTGAGGGTGCAGGCATCGGGACCCACCTTGGGTCTGAGGGTGCAGGCATCGGGACCCACCTTGGGTCTGAGGGTGCAGGCATCGGGACCCACCTTGGGTCTGAGGGTGCAGGCATCGGGACCCACCTTGGGTCTGAGGGTGCAGGCATCGGGACCCACCTTGGGTCTGAGAGTGCAGGCATCGGGACCCTTTCCTGGGTCTGAGGGTGCAGGCATCGGGACCCTTTCCTGAGTCTGAGGGTGCAGGCATCGGGACCCTTTCCTGGGTCTGAGGGTGCAGGCATCGGGACCCACCTTGGGTCTGAGGGTGCAGGCATCGGGCCCCACCTTGGGTCTGAGCGTGCAGGCATCGGGACCCACCTTGGGTCTGAGGGTGCAGGCATCGGGACCCTTTCCTGGGTCTGAGGGTGCAGGCATCGGGACCCTTTCCTGGGCCTGAGGGTGCAGGCAACGGGACCCTTTCCTGGGCCTGAGGGTGCAGGCATCGGGACCCTTTCCTGAGTCTGAGGGTGCAGGCATCGGGACCCTTTCCTGAGTCTGAGGGTGCAGGCATCGGGACCCTTTCCTGAGTCTGAGGGTGCAGGCATCGGGACCCTTTCCTGGGTCTGAGGGTGCAGGCATCGGGACCCTTTCCTGGGTCTGAGGGTGCAGGCATCGGGACCCACCTTGGGTCTGAGGGTGCAGGCATCGGGACCCACCTTGGGTCTGAGGGTGCAGGCATCGGGACCCACCTTGGGTCTGAGCGTGCAGGCATCGGGACCCACCTTGGGTCTGAGGGTGCAGGCATCGGGACCCTTTCCTGGGTCTGAGGGTGCAGGCATCGGTACCTTTCCCTGGGTTTAATGGTGAAGGAAGGATCCCTGGAAGGGTCCCGATGCCTGCACCCTCAGACCATCGGGACCCACCTTGGACCTGAAGGTGCAGGCATCGGGACCCTTCCCTGGGTTTGAAGGTGCAGGCAGCGGGACCCTTCCCTGGGTCTGAGGGTGCAGGCATCGGCACCCTTCCCTTGGTCTGAGGGTGCAGGCATCGGGACCCTTCCCGGGGTCTGAGGGTGCAGGCATCGGGACCCTTCCCGGGGTCTGAGGGTGCAGGCATCGGGACCCTTCCCGGCGTCTGAGGGTGCAGGCATCGGGACCCTTCCCGGCGTCTGAGGGTGCAGGCATCGGGACCCTTCCCGGGGTCTGAGAGTGCAGGCATCGGGACCCTTCCCGGGGTCTGAGGGTGCAGGCAACGGTACCCTTCCCGGGGCCTGAGGGTGCAAGCATCGGGACCCACCTTTAGGTCTGAGGGTGCAGGCATCGGGACCCTTCCCGGGGTCTGAGGGTGCAGGCATCGGGACCCTTCCCGGGGTCTGAGGGTGCAGGCATCGGGACCCTTCCCGGGATCTGAGGGTGCAGGCATCGGGACCCTTCCCGGGGTCTGAGGGTGCAGGCATCGGGACCCTTCCCGGGGTCTTAGGGTGCAGGCATCGGGACCCTTCCCGGGGTCTGAGGGTGCAGGCATCGGGACCCTTCCCGGGGTCTGAGGGTGCAGGCATCGGGACCCTTCCCGGGGTCTGAGGGTGCAGGCATCGGGACCCTTCCCGGGGTCTGAGGGTGCAGGCATCGGGACCCTTCCCGGGGTCTGGGTGCAGGCATCGGGACCCTTCCCGGGATCTGAGGGTGCAGGCATCGGTACCCTTCCCAGGGTCTGAGGGTGCAGGCATCGGGACCCTTCCCGGGGTCTGAGGGTGCAGGCATCGGGACCCTTCCCGGGGTCTGAGGGTGCAGGCATCGGGACCCACCTTGGGTCTGAGGGTGCAGGCATCGGGACCCTTTCCTGGGTCTGAGGGTGCAGGCATCGGGACCCTTCCCGGGATCTGAGGGTGCAGGCATCGGGACCCTTCCCGGGGTCTGAGGGTGCAGGCATCGGGACCCTTCCCGGGGTCTGAGGGTGCAGGCATCGGGACCCACCTTGGGTCTGAGGGTGCAGGCATCGGGACCCACCTTGGGTCTGAGGGTGCAGGCATCGGGACCCACCTTGGGTCTGAGGGTGCAGGCATCGGGACCCTTTACTGGGTCTGAGGGTGCAGGCATCGGGACCCTTTCCTGGGTCTGAGGGTGCAGGCATCGGGACCCTTTCCTGGGTCTGAGGGTGCAGGCATCGGGACCCTTTCCTGGGTCTGAGGGTGCAGGCATCGGGACCCTTTCCTGGGTCTGAGGGTGCAGGCATCGGGACCCTTTCCTGGGTCTGAGGGTGCAGGCATCGGGACCCTTTCCTGGGTCTGAGGGTGCAGGCATCGGGACCCTTTCCTGGGTCTGAGAGTGCAGGCATCGGGACCCTTCCCGGGGTCTGAGGGTGCAGGCATCGGGACCCTTCCCGGGGTCTGAGGGTGCAGGCATCGGGACCCTTCCCGGGGTCTGAGGGTGCAGGCATCGGGACCCTTCCCGGGGTCTGAGGGTGCAGGCATCGGGACCCTTCCCGGGGTCTGAGGGTGCAGGCATCGGGACCCTTCCCGGGGTCTGAGGGTGCAGGCATCGGGACCCTTCCCGGGGTCTGAGGGTGCAGGCATCGGGACCCACCTTGGGTCTGAGGGTGCAGGCATCGGGACCCTTCCCGGGGTCTGAGGGTGCAGGCATCGGGACCCTTCCCGGGGTCTGAGGGTGCAGGCATTGGGACCCTTCCCGGGGTCTGAGGGTGCAGGCATCGGGACCCTTCCCGGGGTCTGAGGGTGCAGGCATCGGGACCCTTCCCGGGGTCTGAGGGTGCAGGCATCGGGACCCACCTTGGGTCTGAGGGTGCAGGCATCGGGACCCTTTCTTGGGTCTGAGGGTGCAGGCATCGGGACCCACCTTGGGTCTGAGGGTGCAGGCATCGGGACCCTTTCCTGGGTCTGAGGGTGCAGGCATCGGGACCCTTTCCTGGGTCTGAGGGTGCAGGCATCGGGACCCTTTCCTGGGTCTGAGGGTGCAGGCATCGGGACCCTTTCCTGAGTCTGAGGGTGCAGGCATCGGGACCCTTCCCGGGGTCTGAGGGTGCAGGCATCGGGACCCTTCCCGGGGACCTAGAGTGCAGGCATCGGGACCCTTCCCGGGGTCCTAGGGTGCAGGCATCGGGACCCTTCCCGGGGTCCTAGGGTGCAGGCATCGGGACCCTTCCCTGGGTCTTAGGGTGCAGGCATCGGGACCCTTCCCTGGGTCTTAGGGTGCAGGCATCGGGACCCTTCCCGGGGTCTTAGGGTGCAGGCATCGGCACCCACCTTGGGTCTGAGGGTGCAGGCATCGGGACCCACTTTGGGTCTGAGGGTGCAGGCATCGGGACCCACCTTGGGTCTGAGGGTGCAGGCATCGGGACCCTTTCCTGGGTCTGAGGGTGCAGGCATCGGGACTCTTCCCGGGGTCTGAGGGTGCAGGCATCGGGACCCTTTCCCGTGTCTGAGGGTGCAGGCATCGGGACCCACCTTGGGTCTGAGCGTGCAGGCATCGGGACCCACCTTGGGTCTGAGGGTGCAGGCATCGGGACCCTTTCCTGGGTCTGAGGGTGCAGGCATCGGTACCTTTCCCTGGGTTTAAGGGTGAAGGAAGGATCCCTGGAAGGGTCCCGATGCCTGCACCCTCAGACCATCGGGACCCACCTTGGGCCTGAAGGTGCAGGCATCGGGACCCTTCCCTGGGTCTTAGGGTGCAGGCATCGGGACCCTTCCCTGGGTCCTAGGGTGCAGGCATCGGGACCCTTCCCAGGGTCTTGGGGTGCAGGCATCGGGACCCTTCCCAGGGTCTTGGGGTGCAGGCATCGGGACCCACCTTGGGTCTTAGGGTGCAGGCATCGGGACCCACCTTGGGTCTTAGGGTGCAGGCATCGGGACCCACCTTGGGTCTTAGGGTGCAGGCATCGGGACCCACCTTGGGTCTTTGGGTGCAGGCATCGGGACCCACCTTGGGTGTGAGGGTGCAGGCATCGGGACCCTTTCCTGGGTCTGAGGGTGCAGGCATCGGGACCCTTCCCGGGGTCTGAGGGTGCAGGCATCGGGACCCTTGCCGGGGTCTGAGGGTGCAGGCATCGGGACCCTTTCCCGTGTCTGAGCGTGCAGGCATCGGGACCCTTTCCCGGGTCTGAGGGTGCAGGCATCGGGACCCACCTTGGGTCTGAGGGTGCAGGCATCGGGACCCTTTCCTGGGTCTGAGGGTGCAGGCATCGGGACCCTTTCCTGGGACTGAGGGTGCAGGCATCGGGACCTTTTCCTGGGACTGAGGGTGCAGGCATCGGGACCCTTTCCTGGGTCTGAGGGTGCAGGCATCGGGACCCTTTCCTGGGTCTGAGGGTGCAGGCATCGGGACCCTTTCCTGGGTCTGAGGGTGCAGGCATCGGGACCCTTTCCTGGGTCTGAGGGTGCAGGCATCGGGACCCTTTCCTGGGTCTGAGGGTGCAGGCATCGGGACCCTTTCCTGGGTCTGAGGGTGCAGGAATCGGGACCCTTTCCTGGGTCTGAGGGTGCAGGCATCGGGACCCTTTCCCGGGTCTGAGGGTGCAGGCACCGGGACCCTTCCCTTGGTCTGAGGGTGCAGGCACCGGGACCCTTCCCTGGGTTTAAGGGTGCAGGCATCGGGACCCTTCCCGGGGTCTTAGGGTGCAGGCATCGGGACCCTTCCCGGAGTCTGGGTGCAGGCATCAGGACCCTTCCCGGGATCTGAGGGTGCAGGCATCGAGACCCTTCCCGGGGTCTGAGGGTGCAGGCTTCGGGACCCTTCCCGGGGTCTGAGGGTGCAGGCATCGGGACCCTTCCCGGGGTCTGAGGGTGCAGGCATCGGGACCCTTCCCGGGGTCTGAGGGTGCAGGCATCGGGACCCACCTTAGGTCTGAGGGTGCAGGCATCGGGACCCTTTCCTGGGTCTGAGGGTGCAGGCATCGGGACCCTTTCCTGGGTCTGAGGGTGCAGGCATCGGGACCCTTTCCTGGGTCTGAGGGTGCAGGCATCGGGACCCTTTCCTGGGTCTGAGGGTGCAGGCATCGGGACCCTTTCCTGGGTCTGAGGGTGCAGGCATCGGGACCCTTTCCTGAGTCTGAGGGTGCAGGCAACGGGACCCTTTCCTGGGTCTGAGGGTGCAGGCATCGGGACCCACCTTGGGTCTGAGGGTGCAGGCATCGGGACCCACCTTGGGTCTGAGCGTGCAGGCATCGGGACCCACCTTGGGTCTGAGGGTGCAGGCATCGGGACCCTTTCCTGGGTCTGAGGGTGCAGGCATCGGGACCCTTTCCTGGGTCTGAGGGTGCAGGCATCGGGACCCTTTCCTGAGTCTGAGGGTGCAGGCATCGGGACCCTTTCCTGAGTCTGAGGGTGCAGGCATCGGGACCCTTTCCTGGGTCTGAGGGTGAAGGCATCGGGACCCACCTTGGGTCTGAGGGTGCAGGCATCGGGACCCACCTTGGGTCTGAGCGTGCAGGCATCGGGACCCACCTTGGGTCTGAGGGTGCAGGCATCGGGACCCTTTCCTGGGTGTGAGGGTGCAGGCATCGGTACCTTTCCCTGGGTTTAAGGGTGAAGGAAGGATCCCTGGAAGGGTCCCGATGCCTGCACCCTCAGACCATCGGGACCCACCTTGGACCTGAAGGTGCAGGCATCGGGACCCTTCCCTGGGTTTGAAGGTGCAGGCATCGGGACCCTTCCCTGGGTTTGAAGGTGCAGGCATCGGGACCCTTCCCTGGGTTTGAAGGTGCAGGCATCGGGACCCTTCCCTGGGTCTGAGGGTGCAGGCATCGGCACCCTTCCCTTGGTCTGAGGGTGCAGGCATCGGGACCCTTCCCGGGGTCTGAGGGTGCAGGCATCGGGACCCTTCCCGGGGTCTGAGGGTGCAAGCATCGGGACCCTTCCCGGGGTCTTAGGGTGCAGGCATCGGGACCCTTCCCGGGGTCTTAGGGTGCAGGCATCGGTACCCTTCCCTGGGCCTGAGGGTGCAATCATCGGGACCCACCTTTAGGTCTGAGGGTGCAGGCATCGGGACCCTTCCCGGGATCTGAGGGTGCAGGCATCGGGACCCTTCCCGGGGTCTGAGGGTGCAGGCATCGGGACCCTTCCCGGGGTCTGAGGGTGCAGGCATCGGGACCCTTCCCGGGGTCTGAGGGTGCAGGCATCGGGACCCTTCCCGGGGTCTGAGGGTGCAGGCATCGGGACCCTTCCCGGGGTCTGAGGGTGCAGGCATCGGGACCCTTCCCGGGGTCTGGGTGCAGGCATCGGGACCCTTCCCGGGATCTGAGGGTGCAGGAATCGGTACCCTTCCCGGGGTCTGAGGGTGCAGGCATCGGGACCCTTCCCGGGGTCTGAGGGTGCTGGCATCGGGACCCACCTTGGGTCTGAGGGTGCAGGCATTGGGACCCACCTTGGGTCTGAGGGTGCAGGCATCGGGACCCTTTCCTGGGTCTGAGGGTGCAGGCATCGGGACCCTTCCCGGGGTCTGAGGGTGCAGGCATCGGGACCCTTCCCGGGGTCTCAGTGTGCAGGCATCGGGACCCTTCCCGGGGTCTGAGGGTGCAGGCATTGGGACCCTTCCCGGGGTCTGAGGGTGCAGGCATCGGGACCCTTCCCGGGGTCTGAGGGTGCAGGCATCGGGACCCACCTTGGGTCTGAGGTTGCAGGCATCGGGACCCTTTCTTGGGTCTGAGGGTGCAGGCATCGGGACCCACCTTGGGTCTGAGGGTGCAGGCATCGGGACCCTTTCCTGGGTCTGAGGGTGCAGGCATCGGGACCCTTTCCTGGGTCTGAGGGTGCAGGCATCGGGACCCTTTCCTAAGTCTGAGGGTGCAGGCATCGGGACCCTTTCCTGGGTCTGAGGGTGCAGGCATCGGGACCCTTTCCTGGGTCTGAGGGTGCAGGCATCGGGACCCTTTCCTGGGTCTGAGGGTGCAGGCATCGGGACCCTTTCCTGGGTCTGAGGGTGCAGGCATCGGGACCCTTTCCTGGGTCTGAGGGTGCAGGCATCGGGACCCTTTCCTGGGTCTGAGGGTGCAGGCATCGGGACCCTTTCCTGAGTCTGAGGGTGCAGGCATCGGGACCCTTCCCGGGGTCTGATGGTGCAGGCATCGGGACCCTTCCCGGGGTCTGAGGGTGCAGGCATCGGGACCCACCTTGGGTCTGAGGGTGCAGGCATCGGCACCCTTTCCTGGGTCTGAGGGTGCAGGCATTGGGACCCTTCCCGGGATCTGAGGGTGCAGGCATCGGGACCCTTCCCGGGGTCTGAGGGTGCAGGCATCGGGACCCTTCCCGGGGTCTGAGGGTGCAGGCATCGGGACCCTTCCCGGGGTCTGAGGGTGCAGGCATCGGGACCCTTTCTTGGGTCTGAGGGTGCAGGCATCGGGACCCTTTCTTGGGTCTGAGGGTGCAGGCATCGGGACCCTTTCTTGGGTCTGAGGGTGCAGGCATCGGGACCCTTTCTTGGGTCTGAGGGTGCAGGCATCGGGACCCTTTCTTGGGTCTGAGGGTGCAGGCATCGGGACCCTTTCCTGGGTCTGAGGGTGCAGGCATCGGGACCCTTTCCTGGGTCTGAGGGTGCAGGCATCGGGACCCTTTCCTGGGTCTGAGGGTGCAGGCATCGGGACCCTTTCCTGAGTCTGAGGGTGCAGGCATCGGGACCCTTCCCGGGGTCTGAGGGTGCAGGCATCGGGACCCTTCCCGGGGTCTGAGGGTGCAGGCATCGGGACCCTTCCCGTGGTCTGAGGGTGCAGGCATCGGGACCCACCTTGGGTCTGAGGGTGCAGGCATCGGGACCCACCTTGGGTCTGAGCGTGCAGGCATCGGGACCCACCTTGGGTCTGAGGGTGCAGGCATCGGGACCCTTTCCTGGGTCCGAGGGTGCAGGCATCGGTACCTTTCCCTGGGTTTAAGGGTGAAGGAAGGATCCCTGGAAGGGTTCCGATGCCTGCACCCTCAGACCATCGGGACCCACCTTGGACCTGAAGGTGCAGGCATCGGGACCCTTCCCTGGGTTTGAAGGTGCAGGCATCGGGACCCTTCCCTGGGTCTGAGGGTGCAGGCATCGGCACCCTTCCCTTGGTCTGAGGGTGCAGGCATCGGGACCCTTCCCGAGGTCTGAGGGTGCAGGCATCGGGACCCTTCCCGGGGTCTGAGGGTGCAGGCATCGGGACCCTTCCCGGGGTCTGAGGGTGCAGGCATCGGGACCCTTCCCGGGGTCTTAGGGTGCAGGCATCGGGACCCTTCTCGGGGTCTTAGGGTGCAGGCATCGGTACCCTTCCCGGGGCCTGAGGGTGCAAGCATCGGGACCCACCTTTAGGTCTGAGGGTGCAGGCATCGGGACCCTTCCGGGGGTCTGAGGGTGCAGGCATCGGGACCCTTCCCGGGGTCTGAGGGTGCAGGCATCGGGACCCTTCCCGGGATCTGAGGGTGCAGGCATCGGGACCCTTCCCGGGGTCTGAGGGTGCAGGCATCGGGACCCTTCCCGTGGTCTGAGGGTGCAGGCATCGGGACCCTTCCCGGGGTCTGAGGGTGCAGGCATCGGGACCCTTCCCGGGGTCTGAGGGTGCAGGCATCGGGACCCTTCCCGGGGTCTGAGGGTGCAGGCATCGGGACCCTTCCCGGGGTCTGAGGGTGCAGGCATCGGGACCCTTCCCGGGGTCTGAGGGTGCAGGCATCGGTACCCTTCCCGGGGTCTGAGGGTGCAGGCATCGGGACCCTTCCCGGGGTCTGAGGGTGCAGGCATCGGGACCCTTCCCGGGGTCTGAGGGTGCAGGCATCGGGACCCTTCCCGGGATCTGAGGGTGCAGGCATCGGGACCCTTCCCGGGGTCTGAGGGTGCAGGCATCGGGACCCTTCCCGTGGTCTGAGGGTGCAGGCATCGGGACCCTTCCCGGGGTCTGAGGGTGCAGGCATCGGGACCCTTCCCGGGGTCTGAGGGTGCAGGCATCGGGACCCTTCCCGGGGTCTGAGGGTGCAGGCATCGGGACCCTTCCCGGGGTCTGAGGGTGCAGGCATCGGGACCCTTCCCGGGGTCTGAGGGTGCAGGCATCGGGACCCACCTTGGGTCTGAGGGTGCAGGCATCGGGACCCTTCCCGGGATCTGAGGGTGCAGGCATCGGGACCCTTCCCGGGGTCTGAGGGTGCAGGCATCGGGACCCTTCCCGGGGTCTGAGGGTGCAGGCATCGGGACCCACCTTGGGTCTGATGTTGCAGGCATAGGGACCCTTTCTTGGGTCTGAGGGTGCAGGCATCGGGACCCACCTTGGGTCTGAGGGTACAGGCATCGGGACCCTTTCCTGGGTCTGAGGGTGCAGGCATCGGGACCCTTTCCTGGGTCTGAGGGTGCAGGCATCGGGACCCTTTCCTAAGTCTGAGGGTGCAGGCATCGGGACCCTTTCCTAAGTCTGAGGGTGCAGGCATCGGGACCCTTTCCTGGGTCTGAGGGTGCAGGCATCGGGACCCTTTCCTGGGTCTGAGGGTGCAGGCATCGGGACCCTTTCCTGGGTCTGAGGGTGCAGGCATCGGGACCCTTTCCTGGGTCTGAGGGTGCAGGCATCGGGACCCTTTCCTGGGTCTGAGGGTGCAGGCATCGGGACCCTTTCCTGGGTCTGAGGGTGCAGGCATCGGGACCCTTTCCTGGGTCTGAGGGTG
This sequence comes from Staurois parvus, assembly GCF_062004578.1. Lineage (NCBI taxonomy): Eukaryota > Metazoa > Chordata > Amphibia > Anura > Ranidae > Staurois > Staurois parvus. Next base: position 8,064,967 of record NW_028317979.1, on the reverse strand, counting down.
CAGGCATCGGGACCCTTTCCTGGGTCTGAGGGTGCAGGCATCGGGACCCTTTCCTGGGTCTGAGGGTGCAGGCATCGGGACCCTTTCCTGGGTCTGAGGGTGCAGGCATCGGGACCCTTTCCTGGGTCTGAGGGTGCAGGCATCGGGACCCTTTCCTGAGTCTGAGGGTGCAGGCATCGGGACCCTTCCCGGGGTCTGAGGGTGCAGGCATCGGGACCCACCTTGGGTCTGAGGGTGCAGGCATCGGCACCCTTTCCTGGGTCTGAGGGTGCAGGCATCGGGACCCTTCCCGGGATCTGAGGGTGCAGGCATCGGGACCCTTCCCGGGGTCTGAGGGTGCAGGCATCGGGACCCTTCCCGGGGTCTGAGGGTGCAGGCATCGGGACCCTTCCCGGGGTCTGAGGGTGCAGGCATCGGGACCCACCTTGGGTCTGAGGGTGCAGGCATCGGGACCCTTTCTTGGGTCTGAGGGTACAGGCATCGGGACCCTTTCTTGGGTCTGAGGGTGCAGGCATCGGGACCCTTTCCTGGGTCTGAGGGTGCAGGCATCGGGACCCTTTCCTGGGTCTGAGGGTGCAGGCATCGGGACCCTTTCCTGGGTCTGAGGGTGCAGGCATCGGGACCCTTTCCTGAGTCTGAGGGTGCAGGCATCGGGACCCTTTCCTGAGTCTGAGGGTGCAAGCATCGGGACCCTTTCCTGGGTCTGAAGGTGCAGGCATCGGGACCCTTCCCGGGGTCTGAGGGTGCAGGCATCGGGACCCTTTCCTGGGTCTGAGGGTGCAGGCATCGGGACCCTTTCCTGGGTCTGAGGGTGCAGGCATCGGGACCCTTTCCTGAGTCTGAGGGTGCAGGCATCGGGACCCTTCCCGGGGTCTGAGGGTGCAGGCATCGGGACCCTTCCCGGGGTCTGAGGGTGCAGGCATCGGGACCCTTCCCGGGGTCTGAGGGTGCAGGCATCGGGACCCACCTTGGGTCTGAGGGTGCAGGTATCGGGACCCTTTCCTGGGTCTGAGGGTGCAGGCATCGGGACCCTTCCCGGGATCTGAGGGTGCAGGCATCGGGACCCTTCCCGGGGTCTGAGGGTGCAGGCATCGGGACCCTTCCCGTGGTCTGAGGGTGCAGGCATCGGGACCCTTCCCGGGGTCTGAGGGTGCAGGCATCGGGACCCTTCCCGGGGTCTGAGGGTGCAGGCATCGGGACCCTTCCCGGGGTCTGAGGGTGCAGGCATCGGGACCCTTCCCGGGGTCTGAGGGTGCAGGCATCGGGACCCTTCCCGGGGTCTGAGGGTGCAGGCATCGGGACCCTTCCCGGGGTCTGAGGGTGCAGGCATCGGGACCCACCTTGGGTCTGAGGGTGCAGGCATCGGGACCCTTCCCGGGATCTGAGGGTGCAGGCATCGGGACCCTTCCCGGGGTCTGAGGGTGCAGGCATCGGGACCCTTCCCGGGGTCTGAGGGTGCAGGCATCGGGACCCACCTTGGGTCTGAGGTTGCAGGCATCGGGACCCTTTCTTGGGTCTGAGGGTGCAGGCATCGGGACCCACCTTGGGTCTGAGGGTACAGGCATCGGGACCCTTTCCTGGGTCTGAGGGTGCAGGCATCGGGACCCTTTCCTGGGTCTGAGGGTGCAGGCCTCGGGACCCTTTCCTAAGTCTGAGGGTGCAGGCATCGGGACCCTTTCCTAAGTCTGAGGGTGCAGGCATCGGGACCCTTTCCTGGGTCTGAGGGTGCAGGCATCGGGACCCTTTCCTGGGTCTGAGGGTGCAGGCATCGGGACCCTTTCCTGGGTCTGAGGGTGCAGGCATCGGGACCCTTTCCTGGGTCTGAGGGTGCAGGCATCGGGACCCTTTCCTGGGTCTGAGGGTGCAGGCATCGGGACCCTTTCCTGGGTCTGAGGGTGCAGGCATCGGGACCCTTTCCTGGGTCTGAGGGTGCAGGCATCGGGACCCTTTCCTGGGTCTGAGGGTGCAGGCATCGGGACCCTTTCCTGGGTCTGAGGGTGCAGGCATCGGGACCCTTTCCTGAGTCTGAGGGTGCAGGCATCGGGACCCTTCCCGGGGTCTGAGGGTGCAGGCATCGGGACCCACCTTGGGTCTGAGGGTGCAGGCATCGGGACCCTTCCCGGGGTCTGAGGGTGCAGGCATCGGGACCCTTCCCGGGGTCTGAGGGTGCAGGCATCGGGACCCTTCCCGGGGTCTGAGGGTGCAGGCATCGGGACCCTTCCCGGGGTCTGAGGGTGCAGGCATCGGGACCCTTCCCGGGGTCTGAGGGTGCAGGCATCGGGACCCACCTTGGGTCTGAGGGTGCAGGCATCGGGACCCTTTCTTGGGTCTGAGGGTGCAGGCATCGGGACCCTTTCTTGGGTCTGAGGGTGCAGGCATCGGGACCCTTTCCTGGGTCTGAGGGTGCAGGCATCGGGACCCTTTCCTGGGTCTGAGGGTGCAGGCATCGGGACCCTTTCCTGGGTCTGAGGGTGCAGGCATCGGGACCCTTTCCTGAGTCTGAGGGTGCAGGCATCGGGACCCTTTCCTGAGTCTGAGGGTGCAAGCATCGGGACCCTTTCCTGGGTCTGAAGGTGCAGGCATCGGGACCCTTCCCGGGGTCTGAGGGTGCAGGCATCGGGACCCTTTCCTGGGTCTGAGGGTGCAGGCATCGGGACCCTTTCCTGGGTCTGAGGGTGCAGGCATCGGGACCCTTTCCTGAGTCTGAGGGTGCAGGCATCGGGATCCTTCCCGGGGTCTGAGGGTGCAGGCATCGGGACCCTTCCCGGGGTCTGAGGGTGCAGGCATCGGGACCCTTCCCGGGGTCTGAGGGTGCAGGCATCGGGACCCACCTTGGGTCTGAGGGTGCAGGTATCGGGACCCTTTCCTGGGTCTGAGGGTGCAGGCATCGGGACCCTTCCCGGGATCTGAGGGTGCAGGCATCGGGACCCTTCCCGGGGTCTGAGGGTGCAGGCATCGGGACCCTTCCCGGGGTCTGAGGGTGCAGGCATCGGGACCCTTCCCGGGGTCTGAGGGTGCAGGCATCGGGACCCTTTCCTGGGTCTGAGGGTGCAGGCATCGGGACCCACCTTAGGTCTGAGGGTGCAGGCATCGGGACCCTTTCCTGGGTCTGAGGGTGCAGGCAGCGGGACCCACCTTGGGTCTGAGGGTGCAGGCATCGGGACCCTTTCCTGGGTCTGAGGGTGCAGGCATCGGGACCCTTTCCTGGGTCTGAGGGTGCAGGCATCGGGACCCTTTCCTGGGTCTGAGGGTGCAGGCATCGGGACCCTTTCCTGGGTCTGAGGGTGCAGGCATCGGGACCCTTTCCTGGGTCTGAGGGTGCAGGCATCGGGACCCTTTCCTGGGTCTGAGGGTGCAGGCATCGGGACACACCTTGGGTCTGAGGGTGCAGGCATCGCGACCCACCTTGGGTCTGAGCGTGCAGGCATCGGGACCCACCTTGGGTCTGAGGGTGCAGGCATCGGGACCCTTTCCTGGGTCTGAGGGTGCAGGCATCGGGACCCTTTCCTGGGTCTGAGGGTACAGGCATCGGGACCCTTTCCTGAGTCTGAGGGTGCAGGCATCGGGACCCTTTCCTGGGTCTGAGGGTGCAGGCATCGGGACCCACCTTGGGTCTGAGGGTGCAGGCATCGGGACCCACCTTGGGTCTGAGGGTGTAGGCATCGGGACCCACCTTGGGTCTGAGGGTGCAGGCATCGGGACCCTTTCCTGGGTCTGAGGGTGCAGGCATCGGTACCTTTCCCTGGGTTTAAGGGTGAAGGAAGGATCCCTGGAAGGGTCCCGATGCCTGCACCCTCAGACAATCGGGACCCACCTTGGACCTGAAGGTGCAGGCATCGGGACCCTTCCCTGGGTCTGAGGGTGCAGGCATCGGGACCCTTCCCTGGGTCTGAGGGTGCAGGCATCGGCACCCTTCCCTTGGTCTGAGGGTGCAGGCATCGGGACCCTTCCCGGGATCTGAGGGTGCAGGCATCGGGACCCTTCCCGGGGTCTGAGGGTGCAGGCATCGGGACCCTTCCCGGGGTCTGAGGGTGCAGGCATCGGGACCCTTCCCGGGGTCTGAGGGTGCAGGCATCGGGACCCTTTCCTGGGTCTGAGGGTGCAGGCATCGGGACCCACCTTAGGTCTGAGGGTGCAGGCATCGGGACCCTTTCCTGGGTCTGAGGGTGCAGGCAGCGGGACCCACCTTGGGTCTGAGGGTGCAGGCATCGGGACCCTTTCCTGGGTCTGAGGGTGCAGGCATCGGGACCCTTTCCTGGGTCTGAGGGTGCAGGCATCGGGACCCTTTCCTGGGTCTGAGGGTGCAGGCATCGGGACCCTTTCCTGGGTCTGAGGGTGCAGGCATCGGGACCCTTTCCTGGGTCTGAGGGTGCAGGCATCGGGACCCTTTCCTGGGTCTGAGGGTGCAGGCATCGGGACCCACCTTGGGTCTGAGGGTGCAGGCATCGCGACCCACCTTGGGTCTGAGCGTGCAGGCATCGGGACCCACCTTGGGTCTGAGGGTGCAGGCATCGGGACCCTTTCCTGGGTCTGAGGGTGCAGGCATCGGGACCCTTTCCTGGGTCTGAGGGTACAGGCATCGGGACCCTTTCCTGAGTCTGAGGGTGCAGGCATCGGGACCCTTTCCTGGGTCTGAGGGTGCAGGCATCGGGACCCACCTTGGGTCTGAGGGTGCAGGCATCGGGACCCACCTTGGGTCTGAGGGTGCAGGCATCGGGACCCACCTTGGGTCTGAGGGTGCAGGCATCGGGACCCTTTCCTGGGTCTGAGGGTGCAGGCATCGGTACCTTTCCCTGGGTTTAAGGGTGAAGGAAGGATCCCTGGAAGGGTCCCGATGCCTGCACCCTCAGACAATCGGGACCCACCTTGGACCTGAAGGTGCAGGCATCGGGACCCTTCCCTGGGTCTGAGGGTGCAGGCATCGGGACCCTTCCCTGGGTCTGAGGGTGCAGGCATCGGCACCCTTCCCTTGGTCTGAGGGTGCAGGCATCGGGACCCTTCCCGGGGTCTGAGGGTGCAGGCATCGGGACTCTTCCCGGGGTCTGAGGGTGCAGGCATCGGGACCCTTCCCGGGGTCTGAGGGTGCAGGCATCGGGACCCTTCCCGGCGTCTGAGGGTGCAGGCATCGGGACCCTTCCCGGGGTCCTAGGGTGAAGGCATCGGGACCCTTCCCGGGGTCTGAGGGTGCAGGCAACGGTACCCTTCCCGGGGCCTGAGGGTGCAAGCATCGGGACCCACCTTTAGGTCTGTGGGTGCAGTCATCGGGACCCTTCCCGGGGTCTGAGGGTGCAGGCATCGGGACCCTTCCCGGGGTCTGAGGGTGCAGGCATCGGGACCCTTCCCGGGATCTGAGGGTACAGGCATCGGGACCCTTCCCGGGGTCTGAGGGTGCAGGCATCGGGACCCTTCCCGGGGTCTGAGGGTGCAGGCATCGGGACCCTTCCCGGGGTCTGAGGGTGCAGGCATCGGGACCCTTCCCGGGGTCTGAGGGTGCAGGCATCGGGACCCTTCCCGGGGTCTGAGGGTGCAGGCATCGGGACCCTTCCCGGGGTCTGAGGGTGCAGGCATCGGGACCCTTCCCGGGGTCTGAGGGTGCAGGCATCGGGACCCTTCCCGGGGTCTGAGGGTGCAGGCATCGGGACCCTTCCCGGGGTCTGAGGGTGCAGGCATCGGGACCCTTCCCGGGGTCTGAGGGTGCAGGCATCTGGACCCTTTCCCGGGTCTGAGGGTGCAGGCATCGGGACCCTTTCCCGGGTCTGAGGGTGCAGGCATCGGGACCCTTTCCCGGGTCTGAGGGTGCAGGCATCGGGACCCTTTCCCGGGTCTGAGGGTGCAGGCATCGGGACCCTTTCCCGGGTCTGAGGGTGCAGGCATCGGGACCCTTTCCCGGGTCTGAGGGTGCAGGCATCGGGACCCTTTACCGGGTCTGAGGGTGCAGGCATCGGGACCCTTTCCCGGGTCTGAGGGTGCAGGCATCGGGACCCTTTCCCTGGTCTGAGGGTGCAGGCATCGGGACCCTTTTCCGGGTCTGAGGGTGCAGGCATCGGGACCCTTTCCCGGGTCTGAGGGTGCAGGCATCGGGACCCTTTCCCGGGTCTGAGGGTGCAGGCATCGGGACCCTTTCCCGGGTCTGAGGGTGCAGGCATCGGGACCCTTTACCGGGTCTGAGGGTGCAGGCATCGGGACCCTTTCCCGGGTCTGAGGGTGCAGGCATCGGGACCCTTTCCCGGGTCTGAGGGTGCAGGCATCGGGACCCTTTCCCGGGTCTGAGGGTGCCGGCATCGGGACCCTTTCCCGGGTCTGAGGTTTCCGGCATCGGGACCCTTTCCCGGGTCTGAGGTTGCCGGCAACGGGACCCTTTCCCGGGTCTGAGGGTGCCGGCATCGGGACCCTTTCCCGGGTCTGAGGTTGCCGGCATCGGGACCCTTTCCCGGGTCTGAGGGTGCCGGCATCGGGACCCTTCCCGGGGTCTGAGGGTGCCGGCATCGGGACCCTTCCCGGGGTCTGAGGGTGCAGGCATCGGGACCCTTCCCGGGGTCTGAGGGTGCAGGCATCGGGACCCTTCCCGGGGTCTGAGGGTGCAGGCATCGGGACCCTTCCCGGGGTCTGAGGGTGCAGGCATCGGGACCCTTCCCGGGGTCTGAGGGTGCAGGCATCGGGACCCACCTTGGGTCTGAGGGTGCAGGCATCGGGACCCACCTTGGGTCTGAGGGTGCAGGCATCGGGACCCACCTTGGTTCTGAGGGTGCAGGCATCGGGACCCACCTTGGGTCTGAGGGTGCAGGCATCGGGACCCTTTCCCGGGACTGAGGGTGCAGGCATCGGGACCCTTTCCCGGGTCTGAGGGTGCAGGCATCGGGACCCTTTCCCGGGTCTCAGGGTGCAGGCATCGGGACCCTTTCCGGGGTCTGAGGGTGCAGGCATCGGGACCCTTTCCGGGGTCTGAGGGTGCAGGCATCGGGACCCACCTTGGGTCTGAGGGTGCAGGCATCGGGACCCACCTTGGGTCTGAGGGTGCAGGCATCGGGACCCTTTCCGGGGTCTGAGGGTGCAGGCATCGGGACCCACCTTGGGTCTGAGGGTGCAGGCATCGGGACCCACCTTGGGTCTGAGGGTGCAGGCATCGGGACCCACCTTGGGTCTGAGGGTGCAGGCATCGGGACCCACCTTGGGTCTCAGGGTGCAGGCATCGGGACCCTTTCCGGGGTCTGAGGGTGCAGGCATCGGGACCCACCTTGGGTCTGAGGGTGCAGGCATCGGGACCCACCTTGGGTCTGAGGGTGCAGGCATCGGGACCCACCTTGGGTCTGAGGGTGCAGGCATCGGGACCCACCTTGGGTCTGAGGGTGCAGGCATCGGGACCCTTTCCCGGGACTGAGGGTGCAGGCATCGGGACCCTTTCCCGGGTCTGAGGGTGCAGGCATCGGGACCCTTTCCCGGGTCTCAGGGTGCAGGCATCGGGACCCTTTCCGGGGTCTGAGGGTGCAGGCATCGGAACCCTTTCCGGGGTCTGAGGGTGCCGGCATCGGGACCCTTTCCGGGGTCTGAGGGTGCCGGCATCGGGACCCTTTCCGGGGTCTGAGGGTGCCGGCATCGGGACCCTTTCCGGGGTCTGAGGGTGCAGGCATCGGGACCCTTTCCGGGGTCTGAGGGTGCAGGCATCGGGACCAACCTTGGGTCTGAGGGTGCAGGCATCGGGACCCACCTTGGGTCTGAGGGTGCAGGCATCGGGACCCACCTTGGGTCTGAGGGTGCAGGCATCGGGACCCACCTTGGGTCTGAGGGTGCAGGCATCGGGACCCACCTTGGGTCTGAGGGTGCAGGCATCGGGACCCACCTTGGGTCTGAGGTTGCAGGCATCGGGACCCACCTTGGGTCTGAGGGTGCAGGCATCGGGACCCACCTTGGGTCTGAGAGTGCAGGCATCGGGACCCACCTTGGGTCTTAGGGTGCAGGTATCGGGACCCTTTCCCGGGACTGAGGGTGTATGCATCGGGACCCTTTCCCGGGTCTGAGGGTGCAGGCATCGGGACCCACCTTGGGTCTGAGGGTGCAGGCATCGGGACCCACCTTGGGTCTGAGGGTGCAGGCATCGGGACCCGCCTTGGGTCTGAGGGTGCAGGCATCGGGACCCGCCTTGGGTCTGAGGGTGCAGGCATCGGGACCCGCCTTGGGTCTGAGGGTGCAGGCATCGGGACCCGCCTTGGGTCTGAGGGTGCAGGCATCGGGACCCGCCTTGGGTCTGAGGGTGCAGGCATCGGGAACCGCCTTGGGTCTGAGGGTGCAGGCATCGGGACCCGCCTTGGGTCTGAGGGTGCAGGCATCGGGACCCGCCTTGGGTCTGAGGGTGCAGGCATCGGGACCCGCCTTGGGTCTGAGGGTGCAGGCATCGGGACCCACCTTGGGTCTTAGGGTGCAGGCATCGGGACCCTTTCCCGGGACTGAGGGTGCAGGCATCGGGACCCTTTCCCGGGTCTGAGGGTGCAGGCATCGGGACCCTTTCCCGGATCTCAGGGTGCAGGCATCGGGACCCTTTCCCGGGTCTCAGGGTGCAGGCATCGGGACCCTTCCCGGGGTCTGAGGGTGCAGGCATCGGGACCCACCTTGGGTCTGAGGATTCAGGCATCGGGACCCTTTCCGGGGTCTGAGGATGCAGGCATCGGGACCCTTTCCGGGGTCTGAGGGTGCAGGCATCGGGACCCTTTCCGGGGTGTGAGGGTGCAGGCATCGGGACCCTTTCCGGGGTCTGAGGGTGCCGGCATCGGGACCCTTTCCGGGGTCTGAGGGTGCAGGCATCGGGACCCTTCCCGGGGTCTGAGGGTGCAGGCATCGGGACCCTTCCCGGGGTCTGAGGGTGCAGGCATCGGGACCCTTCCCGGGGTCTGAGGGTGCAGGCATCGGGACCCTTCCCGGGGTCTGAGGGTGCAGGCATCGGGACCCTTCCCGGGGTCTGGGTGCAGGCATCGGGACCCTTCCCGGGATCTGAGGGTGCAGGCATCGGGACCCTTCCCGGGGTCTGAGGGTGCAGGCATCGGGACCCTTCCCGGGGTCTGAGGGTGCAGGCATCGGGACCCTTCCCGGGATCTGAGGGTGCAGGCATCGGGACCCTTCCCGGGATCTGAGGGTGCAGGCATCGGGACCCTTCCCGGGGTCTGAGGGTGCAGGCATCGGGACCCTTCCCGGGGTCTGAGGGTGCAGGCATCGGGACCCTTCCCGGGGTCTGAGGGTGCAGGCATCGGGACCCTTCCCGGGGTCTGAGGGTGCAGGCATCGGGACCCACCTTGGGTGTGAGGGTGCAGGCATCGGGACCCTTTCTTGGGTCTGAGGGTGCAGGCATCGGGACCCACCTTGGGTCTGAGGGTGCAGGCATCGGGACCCTTTCCTGGGTCTGAGGGTGCAGGCATCGGGACCCTTTCCTGGGTCTGAGGGTGCAGGCATCGGGACCCTTTCCTGGGTCTGAGGGTGCAGGCATCGGGACCCTTTCCTGGGTCTGAGGGTGCAGGCATCGGGACCCTTTCCTGGGTCTGAGGGTGCAGGCATCGGGACCCTTTCCTGGGTCTGAGGGTGCAGGCATCGGGACCCTTTCCTGGGTCTGAGGGTGCAGGCATCGGGACCCTTTCCTGGGTCTGAGGGTGCAGGCATCGGGACCCTTTCCTGGGTCTGAGGGTGCAGGCATCGGGACCCTTTCCTGGGTCTGAGGGTGCAGGCATCGGGACCCTTTCCTGAGTCTGAGGGTGCAGGCATCGGGACCCTTCCCGGGGTCTGAGGGTGGAGGCATCGGGACCCTTTCCTGGGTCTGAGGGTGCAGGCATCGGGACCCTTTCCTGGGTCTGAGGGTGCAGGCATCGGGACCCTTTCCTGGGTCTGAGGGTGCAGGCATCGGGACCCTTTCCTGGGTCTGAGGGTGCAGGCATCGGGACCCTTTCCTGGGTCTGAGGGTGCAGGCATCGGGACCCTTTCCTGGGTCTGAGGGTGCAGGCATCGGGACCCTTTCCTGGGTCTGAGGGTGCAGGCATCGGGACCCTTTCCTGAGTCTGAGGGTGCAGGCATCGGGACCCTTCCCGGGGTCTGAGGGTGCAGGCATCGGGACCCACCTTGGGTCTGAGGGTGCAGGCATCGGGACCCACCTTGGGTCTGAGGGTGCAGGCATCGGGACCCTTTCCTGGGTCTGAGGGTGCAGGCATCGGGACCCTTCCCGGGGTCTGAGGGTGCAGGCATCGGGACCCTTCCCGGGATCTGAGGGTGCAGGCATCGGGACCCTTCCCGGGGTCTGAGGGTGCAGGCATCGGGACCCTTCCCGGGGTCTGAGGGTGCAGGCATCGGGACCCTTCCCGGGGTCTGAGGGTGCAGGCATCGGGACCCTTCCCGGGGTCTGAGGGTGCAGGCATCGGGACCCACCTTGGGTCTGAGGGTGCAGGCATCGGGACCCACCTTGGGTGTGAGGGTGCAGGCATCGGGACCCTTTCTTGGGTCTGAGGGTGCAGGCATCGGGACCCACCTTGGGTCTGAGGGTGCCGGCATCGGGACCCTTTCCTGGGTCTGAGGGTGCAGGCATCGGGACCCTTTCCTGGGTCTGAGGGTGCAGGCATCGGGACCCTTTCCTGGGTCTGAGGGTGCAGGCATCGGGACCCTTTCCTGGGTCTGAGGGTGCAGGCATCGGGACCCTTTCCTGGGTCTGAGGGTGCAGGCATCGGAACCCTTTCCTGGGTCTGAGGGTGCAGGCATCGGGACCCTTTCCTGAGTCTGAGGGTTTAGGCATCGGGACCCTTTCCTGGGTCTGAGGGTGCAGGCATCGGGACCCTTTCCTGGGTCTGAGGGTGCAGGCATCGGGACCCTTTCCTGGGTCTGAGGGTGCAGGCATCGGGACCCTTTCCTGGGTCTGAAGGTGCAGGCATCGGGACCCTTTCCTGGGTCTGAGGGTGCAGGCATCGGGACCCTTTCCTGGGTCTGAGGGTGCAGGCATCGGGACCCTTTCCTGGGTCTGAGGGTGCAGGCATCGGGACCCTTTCCTGGGTCTGAGGGTGCAGGCATCGGGACCCTTTCCGGGGTCTGAGGGTGCAGGCATCGGGACCCTTCCCGGGATCTGAGGGTGCAGGCATCGGTACCCTTCCCGGGGTCTGAGGGTGCAGGCATCTGGACCCTTCCCGGGGTCTGAGGGTGCAGGCATCGGGACCCTTCCCGGGGTCTGAGGGTGCAGGCATCGGGACCCTTCCCGGGGTCTGAGGGTGCAGGCATCGGGACCCACCTTGGGTGTGAGGGTGCAGGCATCGGGACCCTTTCTTGGGTCTGAGGGTGCAGGCATCAGGACCCTTTCCTGGGTCTGAGGGTGCAGGCATCGGGACCCTTTCCTGGGTCTGAGGGTGCAGGCATCGGGACCCTTTCCTGGGTCTGAGGGTGCAGGCATCGGGACCCTTTCCTGGGTCTGAGGGTGCAGGCATCGGGACCCTTTCCTGGGTCTGAGGGTGCAGGCATCGGGACCCTTCCCGGGGTCTGAGGGTGCAGGCATCGGGACCCTTCCCGGGGTCTGAGGGTGCAGGCATCGGGACCCACCTTGGGTGTGAGGGTGCAGGCATCGGGACCCTTTCCGGGGTCTGAGGGTGCAGGCATCGGGACCCTTTCCTGGGTCTGAGGGTGCAGGCATCGGGACCCTTTCCTGAGTCTGAGGGTGCAGGCATCGGGACCCTTTCCTGGGTCTGAGGGTGCAGGCATCGGGACCCTATCCTGGGTCTGAGGGTGCAGGCATCGGGACCCTTTCCTGGGTCTGAGGGTGCAGGCATCGGGACCCTTTCCTGGGTCTGAGGGTGCAGGCATCGGGACCCTTTCCTGGGTCTGAGGGTGCAGGCATCGGGACCCTTTCCTGGGTCTGAGGGTTCAGGCATCGCACAGACCCCGCACGGGTCCTGTGGGTTCATGCATCGCACAGACCCCGCACGGGGCCTGTGGGTGCAGGCATCGCACAGACCCCGCACGGGGCCTGTGGGTGCAGGCTTCGCACAGACCCCTCTTTGGGCCTGAGGATGCAGGCATCGGGACCCTTCCCGGGGTCTGAGGGTGCAGGCATCGGGACCCTTCCCGGGGTCTGGGTGCAGGCATCGGCACCCTTCCCGAGATCTGAGGGTGCAGGCATCGGGACCCTTTCCTGAGTCTGAGGGTGCAGGCATCGGGACCCTTTCCGGGGTCTGAGGGTGCAGGCATCGGGACCCTTTCCTGGGTCTGAGGGTGCAGGCATCGGGACACTTTCCTGGGTCTGAGGGTGCGGGCATCGGGACCCTTTCCTGGGTCTGAGGGTGCGGGCATCGGGACCCTTTCCTGGGTCTGAGGGTGCGGGCATCGGGACCCTTTCCTGGGTCTGAGGGTGCGGGCATCGGGACCCTTTCCCGGGTCTGAGGGTGCAGGCATCGGGACCCTTCCCGGGGTCTGAGGGTGCAGGCATCGGGACCCACCTTGTGTCTGAGGGTGCAGGCATCGGGACCCACCTTGGGTCTGAGGGTGCAGGCATCGGGACCCTTCCCGGGATCTGAGGGTGCAGGCATCGGGACCCTTCCCGGGGTCTGAGGGTGCAGGCATCGGAACCCTTCCCGGGGTCTGAGGGTGCAGGCATCGGGACCCTTCCCGGGGTCTGAGGGTGCAGGCATTGGGACCCACCTTGGGTCTGAGGGTGCAGGCATCGGGACCCACCTTGGGTCTGAGGGTGCAGGCATCGGGACCCTTTCCTGGGTCTGAGGGTGCAGGCATCGGGACCCTTTCCTGGGTCTGAGGGTGCAGGCATCGGGACCCTTTCCTGGGTCTGAGGGTGCAGGCATCGGGACCCTTTCCTGGGTCTGAGGGTGCAGGCATCGGGACCCTTTCCTGGGTCTGAGGGTGCAGGCATCGGGACCCTTTCCTGGGTCTGAGGGTGCAGGCATCGGAACCCTTTCCTGGGTCTGAGGGTGCAGGCATCGGGACCCTTTCCTGAGTCTGAGGGTTTAGGCATCGGGACCCTTTCCTGGGTCTGAGGGTGCAGGCATCGGGACCCTTTCCTGGGTCTGAGGGTGCAGGCATCGGGACCCTTTCCTGGGTCTGAGGGTGCAGGCATCGGGACCCTTTCCTGGGTCTGAGGGTGCAGGCATCGGGACCCTTTCCTGGGTCTGAGGGTGCAGGCATCGGGACCCTTTCCTGGGTCTGAGGGTGCAGGCATCGGGACCCACCTTGGGTGTGAGGGTGCAGGCATCGGGACCCTTTCTTGGGTCTGAGGGTGCAGGCATCGGGACCCTTTCCTGGGTCTGAGGGTGCAGGCATCGGGACCCTTTCCTGGGTCTGAGGGTGCAGGCATCGGGACCCTTTCCTGGGTCTGAGGGTGCAGGCATCGGGACCCTTTCCTGGGTCTGAGGGTGCAGGCATCGGGACCCTTTCCTGGGTCTGAGGGTGCAGGCATCGGGACCCTTTCCTGAGTCTGAGGGTGCAGGCATCGGGAACCTTCCCGGGGTCTGAGGGTGCAGGCATCGGGACCCTTCCCGGGGTCTGAGGGTGCAGGCATCGGGACCCACCTTGGGTGTGAGGGTGCAGGCATCGGGACCCTTTCTTGGGTCTGAGGGTGCAGGCATCGGGACCCTTTCCTGGGTCTGAGGGTGCAGGCATCGGGACCCTTTCCTGGGTCTGAGGGTGCAGGCATCGGGACCCTTTCCTGGGTCTGAGGGTGCAGGCATCGGGACCCTTTCCTGGGTCTGAGGGTGCAGGCATCGGGACCCTTTCCTGGGTCTGAGGGTGCAGGCATCGGGACCCTTTCCTGGGTCTGAGGGTGCAGGCATCGGGACCCTTTCCTGGGTCTGAGGGTGCAGGCATCGGGACCCTTTCCTGGGTCTGAGGGTGCAGGCATCGGGACCCTTTCCTGGGTCTGAGGGTGCAGGCATCGGGACCCTTTTCTGAGTCTGAGGGTGCAGGCATCGGGACCCTTCCCGGGGTCTGAGGGTGCAGGTATCGGGACCCTTCCCGGGGTCTGAGGGTGCAGGTATCGGGACCCTTCCCGGGGTCTGAGGGTGCAGACATCGGGACCCTTCCCGGGGTCTGAGGGTGCAGGCATCGGGACCCTTCCCGGGGTCTGAGGGTGCAGGCATCGGGACCCACCTTGGGTCTGAGGGTGCAGGCATCGGGACCCTTTCCTGGGTCTGAGGGTGCAGGCATCGGGACCCTTCCCGGGATCTGAGGGTGCAGGCATCGGGACCCTTCCCGGGGTCTGAGGGTGCAGGCATCGGGACCCTTCCCGGGGTCTGATGGTGCAGGCATGGGGCCCACCTTGGGTCTGAGGGTGCAGGCACCGGGACCCTTTCTTGGGTCTGAGGGTGCAGGCATCGGGACCCACCTTGGGTCTGAGGGTGCAGGCATCGGGACCCTTTCCTGGGTCTGAGGGTGCAGGCATCGGGACCCTTTCCTGGGTCTGAGGGTGCAGGCATCGGGACCCTTTCCTGGGTCTGAGGGTGCAGGCATCGGGACCCTTTCCTGGGTCTGAGGGTGCAGGCATCGGGACCCTTTCCTGGGTCTGAGGGTGCAGGCATCGGGACCCTTTCCTGGGTCTGAGGGTGCAGGCATCGGGACCCTTTCCTGAGTCTGAGGGTGCAGGCATCGGGACCCTTCCCGGGGTCTGAGGGTGCAGGCATCGGGACCCTTCCCGGGGTCTGAGGGTGCAGGCATCGGGACCCACCTTGGGTTTGAGGGTGCAGGCATCGGGACCCACCTTGGGTCTGAGGGTGCAGGCATCGGGACCCTTTCCTGGGTCTGAGGGTGCAGGCATCGGGACCCTTCCCGGGATCTGAGGGTGCAGGCATCGGGACCCTTCTCGGGGTCTGAGGGTGCAGGCATCGGGACCCTTCCCGGGGTCTGAGGGTGCAGGCATCGGGACCCTTCCCGGGGTCTGAGGGTGCAGGCATCGGGACCCACCTTGGGTCTGAGGGTGCAGGCATCGGGACCCTTTCTTGGGTCTGAGGGTGCAGGCATCGGGACCCACCTTGGGTCTGAGGGTGCAGGCATCGGGACCCTTTCCTGGGTCTGAGGGTGCAGGCATCGGGACCCTTTCCTGGGTCTGAGGGTGCAGGCATCGGGACCCTTTCCTGGGTCTGAGGGTGCAGGCATCGGGACCCTTTCCTGGGTCTGAGGGTGCAGGCATCGGGACCCTTTCCTGGGTCTGAGGGTGCAGGCATCGGGACCCTTTCCTGGGTCTGAGGGTGCAGGCATCGGGACCCTTTCCTGGGTCTGAGGGTGCAGGCATCGGGACCCTTTCCTGGGTCTGAGGGTGCAGGCATCGGGACCCTTTCCTGGGTCTGAGGGTGCAGGCATCGGGATCCTTTCCTGAGTCTGAGGGTGCAGGCATCGGGACCCTTCCCGGGGTCTGAGGGTGCAGGCATCGGGACCCTTTCCGGGGTCTGAGGGTGCAGGCATCGGGACCCTTCCCGGGGTCTGAGGGTGCAGGCATCGGGACCCACCTTGGGTCTGAGGGTGCAGGCATCGGGACCCTTTCCTGGGTCTGAGGGTGCAGGCATCGGGACCCTTCCCGGGATCTGAGGGTGCAGGCATCGGGACCCTTCCAGGGGTCTGAGGATGCAGGCATCGCACAGACCCCTCTCGGGGCCTGTGGGTGCAGGCATCGCACAGACCCCTCTCGGGGCCTGTGGGTGCAGTCAACGCACAGTCCCCGCTCGGGGCCTGTGGGTGCAGGCATCGCACAGACCCCTCTCGGGGCCTGAGGGTGCAGGCATCGGGACCCTTCCCGGAGCCTGAGGGTGCAGGCATCGGGACCCTTCCCGGGGTCTGAGGGTACAGGCATCGGGACCCTTCCCGGGGTCTTAGGGTGCAGGCATCGGCACCCTTCCCGGGGTCTGAGGGTGCAGGCATCGGTACCCTTCCCGGGGCCTGAGGGTGCAGGCATCGGGACCCACCTTTAGGTCTGAGGGTGCAGGCATCGGGACCCTTCCCGGGGTCTGAGGGTGCAGGCATCGGGACCCTTTCCTGGGTCTGAGGGTGCAGGCATCGGGACCCTTTCCTGGGTCTGAGGGTGCAGGCATCGGGACCCTTTCCTGGGTCTGAGGGTGCAGGCCCCGGGACCCTTTCCTGAGTCTGAGGGTGCAGGCATCGGGACCCTTTCCTGGGTCTGAGGGTGCAGGCATCGGGACCCACCTTGGGTCTGAGGGTGCAGGCATCGGGACCCACCTTGGGTCTGAGCGTGCAGGCATCGAGACCCACCTTGGGTCTGAGGGTGCAGGCATCGGGACCCTTTCCTGGGTCTGAGGGTGCAGGCATCGGGACCCTTTCCTGGGTCTGAGGGTGCAGGCATCGGGACCCTTTCCTGAGTCTGAGGGTGCAGGCATCGGGACCCTTTCCTGAGTCTGAGGGTGCAGGCATCGGGACCCTTTCCTGAGTCTGAGGGTGCAGGCATCGGGACCCTTCCCGGGGTCTGAGGGTGCAGGCATCGGGACCCTTCCCGGGGTCTGAGGGTGCAGGCATCGGGACCCTTCCCGGGGTCTGAGGGTGCAGGCATCGGGACCCTTCCCGGGGTCTGAGGGTGCAGGCATCGGGACCCTTCCCGTGGTCTGAGGGTGCAGGCATCGGGACCCTTCCCGGGGTCTGAGGGTGCAGGAATCGGGACTCACCTTGGGTCTGAGCGTGCAGGCATCGGGACCCACCTTGGGTCTGAGGGTGCAGGCATCGGGACCCTTCCCGGGGTCTGAGGGTGCAGGCATCGGGACCCTTCCCGGGATCTGAGGGTGCAGGCATCGGTACCCTTCCCGGGATCTGAGGGTGCAGGCATCGGTACCCTTCCCGGGGCCTGAGGGTGCAGGCATCGGTACCCTTCCCGGGGTCTGAGGGTGCAGGCATCGGGACCCTTCCCGGGGTCTGAGGGTGCAGGCATCGGGACCCTTCCCGGGGTCTGAGGGTGCAGGCATCGGGACCCTTCCCGGGGTCTGAGGGTGCAGGCAACGGGACCCACCTTGGGTCTGAGGGTGCAGGCATCGGGACCCTTTCTTGGGTCTGAGGGTGCAGGCATCGGGACCCACCTTGGGTCTGAGGGTGCAGGCATCGGGACCCTTTCCTGGGTCTGAGGGTGCAGGCATCGGAACCCTTTCCTGGGTCTGAGGGTGCAGGCATCGGGACCCTTTCCTGGGTCTGAGGGTGCAGGCATCGGGACCCTTTCCTGGGTCTGAGGGTGCAGGCATCGGGACCCTTCCCGGGGTCTGAGGGTGCAGGCATCGGGACCCTTCCCTGGGTCTGAGGGTGCAGGCATCGGGACCCTTTCCTGGGTCTGAGGGTGCAGGCATCGGGACCCTTTCCTGGGTCTGAGGGTGCAGGCATCGGGACCCTTTCCTGGGTCTGAGGGTGCAGGCATCGGGACCCTTTCCTGGGTCTGAGGGTGCAGGCATCGGGACCCTTTCCTGGGTCTGAGGGTGCAGGCATCGGGACCCTTTCCTGAGTCTGAGGGTGCAGGCATCGGGACCCTTTCCTGAGTCTGAGGGTGCAGGCATCGGGACCCTTCCCGGGGTCTGAGGGTGCAGGCATCGGGACCCTTCCCGTGGTCTGAGGGTGCAGGCATCGGGACCCTTCCCGTGGTCTGAGGGTGCAGGCATCGGGACCCACCTTGGGTCTGAGGGTGCAGGCATCGGGACCCTTTCCTGGGTCTGAGGGTGCAGGCATCGGGACCCTTCCCGGGATCTGTGGGTGCAGGCATCGGGACCCTTCCCGGGGTCTGAGGGTGCAGGCATCGGGACCCTTCCCGGGGTCTGAGGGTGCAGGCATCGGGACCCTTCCCGGGGTCTGAGGGTGCAGGCATCGGGACCCACCTTGGGTCTGAGGGTGCAGGCATCGGGACCCTTTCTTGGGTCTGAGGGTGCAGGCATCGGGACCCACCTTGGGTCTGAGGGTGCAGGCATCGGGACCCTTTCCTGGGTCTGAGGGTGCAGGCATCGGGACCCTTTCCTGGGTCTGAGGGTGCAGGCATCGGGACCCTTTCCTGGGTCTGAGGGTGCAGGCATCGGGACCCTTTCCTGGGTCTGAGGGTGCAGGCATCGGGACCCTTTCCTGGGTCTGAGGGTGCAGGCATCGGGACCCTTTCCTGAGTCTGAGGGTGCAGGCATCGGGACCCTTTCCTGGGTCTGAGGGTGCAGGCATCGGGACCCTTTCCTGGGTCTGAGGGTGCAGGCATCGGGACCCTTCCCGGGGTCTGAGGGTGCAGGCATCGGGACCCTTCCCGGGGTCTAAGGGTGCAGGCATCGCACAGACCCCGCACGGGGCCTGTGGGTGCAGGCATCGCACAGACCCCGCACGGGGCCTGTGCGTTCAGGCATCGCACAGACCCCGCACGGGGCCTGTGGGTGCAGGCATCGCACAGACCCCGCACGGGGCCTGTGGGTGCAGGCATCGCACAGACCCCGCACGGGGCCTGTGGGTGCAGGCAGCGCACAGACCTCGCACGGGGCTTGTGGGTGCAGGCATCGCACAGACCCCGCAAGGGGCCTGTGGGTGCAGGCATCGCACAGACCCCGCTCGGGGCCTGTGGGTGCAGGCATCGCACAGACCCCTCTTTGGGCCTGAGGGTGCAGGCATCGCACAGACCCCGCTCGGGGCCTGTGGGTGCAGGCATCGCACAGACCCCACACGGGGCCTGTGGGTGCAGGCATCGCACAGGCCCCACACGGGGCCTGTGGGTGCAGGCATCGGGACCCTTCCAGGGGTCTGAGGATGTAGGCATCGCACAGACCCCTCTCGGGGCCTGTGGGTGCAGGCATCGCACAGACCCCTCTCGGGGCCTGTGGGTGCAGGCATCGCACAGACCCCTCTCGGGGCCTGAGGGTGCAGGCATCGGGACCCTTCCCGGAGCCTGAGGGTGCAGGCATCGGGACCCTTCCCGGGGTCTGAGGGTACAGGCATCGGGACCCTTCCCGGGGTCTTAGGGTGCAGGCATCGGGACCCTTCCCGGGGTCTGAGGGTGCAGGCATCGGTACCCTTCCCAGGGCCTGAGGGTGCAGGCATCGGGACCCACCTTTAGGTCTGAGGGTGCAGGCATCGGGACCCTTTCCTGGGTCTGAGGGTGCAGGCATCGGGACCCTTTCCTGGGTCTGAGGGTGCAGGCATCGGGACCCTTTCCTGGGTCTGAGGGTGCAGGCATCGGGACCCTTTCCTGGGTCTGAGGGTGCAGGCATCGGGACCCTTTCCTGGGTCTGAGGGTGCAGGCATCGGGACCCTTTCCTGGGTCTGAGGGTGCAGGCATCGCACAGACCCCGCACGGGGCCTGTGGGTGCAGGCATCGCACAGACCCCGCACGGGGCCTGTGGGTGCAGGCATCGCACAGACCCCGCACGGGGCCTGTGGGTGCAGGCATCGGGACCCTTCCCGGGGCCTGTGGGTGCAGGCATCGCACAGACCCCGCTCGGGGCCTGTGGGTGCAGGCATCGCACAGACCCCGCTCGGGGCCTTTGGGTGCAGGCATCGCACAGACCCCACACTGGGCCTGTGGGTGCAGGCATCGCACAGACCCCACACGGTGCCTGTGGGTGCAGGCATCGCACAGACCCCACACGGGGCCTGTGGGTGCAGGCATCGCACAGACCCCACACGGGGCCTGTGGGTGCAGGCATCGCACAGACCCCACACGGGGCCTGTGGGTGCAGGCATCGCACAGACCCCACACTGGGCTTGTGGGTGCAGGCATCGGGACCCTTCCAGGGGTCTGAGGATGCAGGCATCGCACAGACCCCTCTCGGGGCCTGTGGGTGCAGGCATCGCACAGACCCCTCTCGGGGCCTGTGGGTGCAAGCATCGCACAGACCCCTCTCGGGGCCTGTGGGTGCAGGCATCATACAGACCCCTCTCGGGGCCTGTGGGTGCACGCATCGCACAGACCCCGCACGCGGCCTGTGGGTGCAGGCATCGCACAGACCTCTCTCGGGGCCTGTGGGTGCAGGCATCGCACAGACCCCTCTCGGGGCCTGTGGGTGTAGGCATCGGGACCCTTTCCGGGTCTGAGGGTGCAGGCATCGGGACCCTTCCCGGTGTCTGAGGGTGCAGGCATCGGAACCCACCTTGGGTCTGAGGGTGCAGGCATCGGGACCCACCTTGGGTCTGAGGGTGCAGGCATCGGGACCCACCTTGGGTCTGAGGGTGCAGGCATCGGGACCCACCTTGGGTCTGAGGGTGCAGGGATCGGGACCCTTCCCGGTGTCTGAGGGTGCAGGCATCGGGACCCTTCCCGGTGTCTGAGGGTGCAGGCATCGGGACCCACCTAGGGTCTGAGGGTGCAGGCATCGGGACCAATCCTTGGGTCTGAGGGTGCAGGCATCGGGACCCACCTTGGGTCTGAGGGTGCAGGCATCGGGACCCTTTCCCGGGTCTGAGGGTGCAGGCATCGGGACCCTTTCCCGGGTCTGATGGTGCAGGCATCGGGACCCACCTTGGGTCTGAGGGTGCAGGCATCGGGACCCTTTCCTGGGTCTGAGGGTGCAGGCATCGGGACCCTTCCCGGGATCTGAGGGTGCCGGCATCGGGACCCTTCCCGGGGTCTGAGGGTGCAGGCATCGGGACCCTTCCCGGGGTCTGAGGGTGCAGGCATCGGGACCCTTCCCGGGGTCTGAGGGTGCAGGCATCGGGACCCACCTTGGGTCTGAGGGTTCAGGCATCGGGACCCTTTCTTGGGTCTGAGGGTGCAGGCATTGGGACCCACCTTGGGTCTGAGGGTGCAGGCATCGGGACCCTTTCCTGGGTCTGAGGGTGCAGGCATCGGGACCCTTTCCTGGGTCTGAGGGTGCAGGCATGGGGACCCTTTCCTGGGTCTGAGGGTGCAGGCATCGGGACCCTTTCCTGGGTCTGAGGGTGCAGGCATCGGGACCCTTTCCTGGGTCTGAGGGTGCAGGCATCGGGATCCTTTCCTGAGTCTGAGGGTGCAGGCATCGGGCCCTTTCCCGGGGTCTGAGGGTGCAGGCATCGGGACCCTTCCCGGGGTCTGAGGGTGCAGGCATCGGGACCCACCTTGGGTCTGAGGGTGCAGGCATCGGGACCTTTTCCCGGTATCTGAGGGTGCAGGCATCGGGACCCTTCCCGGGATCTGAGGGTGCAGGCATCGGGACCCTTCCAGGGGTCTGAGGATGCAGGCATCGCACAGACCCCTCTCGGGGCCTGTGGGTGCAGGCATCGCACAGACCCCTCTCGGGGCCTGTGGGTGCAGGCAACGCACAGTCCCCGCTCGGGGCATGTGGGTGCAGGCATCGCACAGACCCCTCTCGGGGCCTGAGGGTGCTGGCATCGGGACCCTTCCCGGAGCCTGAGGGTGAAGGCATTGGGACCCTTCCCGGGGTCTGAGGGTACAGGCATCGGGACCCTTCCCGGGGTCTTAGGGTGCAGGCATCGGGACCCTTCCCGGGGTCTGAGGGTGCAGGCATCGGTACCCTTCCCGGGGCCTGAGGGTGCAGGCATCGGGACCCACCTTTAGGTCTGAGGGTGCAGGCATCGGGACCCTTCCCGGGGTCTGAGGGTGCAGGCATCGGGACCCTTTCCTGGGTCTGAGGGTGCAGGCATCGGGACCCTTTCCTGGGTCTGAGGGTGCAGGCATCGGGACCCTTTCCTGGGTCTGAGGGTGCAGGCATCGGGACCCTTTCCTGAGTCTGAGGGTGCAGGCATCGGGACCCTTTCCTGGGTCTGAGGGTGCAGGCATCGGGACCCACCTTGGGTCTGAGGGTGCAGGCATCGGGACCCACCTTGGGTCTGAGCGTGCAGGCATCGGGACCCACCTTGGGTCTGAGGGTGCAGGCATCGGGACCCTTTCCTGGGTCTGAGGGTGCAGGCATCGGTACCTTTCCCTGGGTTTAAGGGTGAAGGAAGGATCCCTGGAAGGGTCCCGATGCCTGCACCCTCAGACCTTCGGGACCCACCTTGGACCTGAAGGTGCAGGCATCGGGACCCTTCCCTGGGTTTGAAGGTGCAGGCATCGGGACCCTTCCCTGGGTCTGAGGGTGCAGGCATCGGCACCCTTCCCTTGGTCTGAGGGTGCAGGCATCGGGACCCTTCCCAGGGTCTGCGGGTGCAGGCATCGGGACCCTTCCCGGCATCTGAGGGTGCAGGCATCGGGAC